>NW_002987445.1:145028-155532 GCF_000006295.1 Pediculus humanus corporis
TACTCCCTCTTTCCTTCCCTCTCCCCCTTCTCCCCATTTCTATTTTTCTTTATTTTTCTAAAAGAATTTTCAATAAGGTTTTTTTTTTTCATCACTCTTTCACTCTCTCTCTTATTTATTAATTAATAAATGAATTTTTCTCACACGTGTCGACACCCACACACACACACACACAGACAAACAATAATAAAAATTAATTATTAAAAAAATTCTAAAAAAAAAATCACGTGATAAAACCTTTTTAAATAAATAAAACCAAAAGATTCGGATTATCACATGGGAAAAACGTTGAGAGGATTAATCGTGACAATAGAAAATATCATCAAAGTCTTTGTTTTTAATTTTTTTATAAAAAGTCAAATTTTATTTTTAAAAAAAAATCGTAATTCCTTCTCCCCTTCTCCCCCTCTCCTTCCTTTTTCTCCCGTTTGTTACATATGAAATATAGAAAATTCTAGAAATAAAAAAAAAATTTTTTTTTTTCTAAGTAAGATGGTAATTAAATGTAAAGAGAAATGCGAAAAAGAGAAGAAAACGAAACCGTAAAAAAAAAAAGAAAAAAGAATTAAGATTTTTATGTTTAGTTTTTATAAAGAATCGTTTTTTTATAATTTCAGATACCATCTGTTACGTTCATAAATCCTCTTTATAGTGAATAAAACTGCGGGGAGGGGGATAGGGAAGGGAAGGAAGGGAAATCATAAGGGATGAACAAACGAAAGCGATTAATGCTCCTTAATTTTTTTTTTCCGCACCGGAAAATTTTTTTTAAAAAATGTAATAACAATAATGATAATAATAATAATGAAATTATGGTTCGGTGATGATAGGATTCGAACGTACGTATGTAAGTACGTACGCACCGAACGCGTAACCATTTTTTTTTTAATTATATTAACGAAAACAACGACGAGGAAGACGACGACATTTTTTTTTAATCTTTTTTTTACGTTTATCATTACCGACAACAACAGCAAAAAAAAAAATTTAAAAGCTTTCGTTAAAATTAAAACCGGAAATTTAGTCGTCGTGAAATAATAATATTAATAATAATAATAATAATAATAATAATAAATTTGTTTTTATTTAAAATGAATGAAATCGCGTCTCGACAATTTTGCGTAGGCATAAACGATTTTCATGATTTCACGCATTTTTTTTTTTTAATTATATACTCGTGCCAGTTGGGGGGAGAAATAATAATAATAATAATAATAATAAATATGTACGTCAAATTTTTCCTTAAGAAAATTAAATGGAATTATAACATTTCCTTTGACAATCGACGCGTTTATTTTTTATACTTTCGACGAGAGAGAAAGAGTCGACGACGTAAAAAAAAAAATTTTTTTTTTTTTAACTTAAGTGAAAATAAAAAAAAAAGGAAAGAAAGGAAAACGTAATAAAATAATAATAATAAAAATTAATGCCGTACTTCAATTAATTTTCCTTTGTAAGATTATTAACTAAAAGGTTTAAATCAAAGGATTGTCTACGTTCGTGATTTAACAAAAAAAAAAAGTAAAAGGAAACAAAAAAAGGAAAGGAAAAAAAAACCTTTTCTGATTACTTAATTATATTTAAATAATATGCACGTCTTAATTTTTTTACGTTTTTCCTTTGATGATCGAAAAAGGAAAATTTTAAACCGAAATAGACGACAATGGTAATAAAAAAAAAGGACAAAAAAATAGACAAAGGAAAACAAACAACAAACAAACAAACGAAAGAAAAATTAATTTAAAAATAATTTAAAAAAAAAAACGTTCCGAATCGATTTCTTCGTAATAATAATAATAATAATAATGATAATAATAATAATGATAATAATAATAATGATAATAATAATAATACTCGATGATTTTACGTAATAATGGAAAAAGGAAATAGCCGCGAGTAATTTTTTAAATCCGAACGTAATAATAAACTAATAATAATGATAATTGCATTAAATCAAAAAAAAAAAAAAAAACGTTCGTTCACGTTCAAGCCGATTTCCTTCCTTATTCCGCGACGACGTTGGGGTGAAGGGGGTGAGTGGGAAGGGAAGAGGAAGAGGGGAAACACCAATAAAAAAAAAAAAATTCGTTAATCTTCTTCCATTTTTGATTTAAAAATGAAATGAAAAAAAAAAAAATCTATGACGTAATCCGTTTGAATTTTTTTTTTTTTTTATAAGATTAATAATAATAATAATTTTTTTTTGAATATTCCGAATACGTAAAATTATAATTTAAGGTTTGATTTTTAAAAAAACCGGTTTTTCCTTTGGAAAATTCATTTACGTCATCACCACACATACACACAAACACACACTCTGACGAAGTTTCCATAATAATATTGGCTACCACAGCATTTTCTTTAACTTCTCCACCTTTTTGACTAATTTTGATTTTGTGGTTTTTAACACGAGGGGGAAATAAAATTTAAGGGTGGAATTTTTTTTTTTTTTTTAGGGTGAAATTTTATTTCTTTTCGAATCGTCACACACACACACACACACACACACACATTTTATTTTAATCAAAGGGGAATCGCGTCATCTCCATCATCGTCATCGAATTCTACATCATTCAATCGATAATCATTTCGTTTTCCTTTTTTTTTTACAACGCAAAATCACGGCAAAGCAGAAGAAATGATTTTTTATCGTTTTTATTTAAAAATAAAAAAATAAAAACTAAAAATAAAAACCAATAAGTCATTCAAAAAAAAAAAAAAAAAATATATCGGTAAGGTTTTTTTGCTCTATCATTTATCATTATCATTATCGTTTTAATAATATACACTTAATTAAAATTTATTAACGAACGCGCGTTCGTTAATAAAAGCAAAGCGAACAGAAAAAAAAAATGATTTGAAATGACTTATCGATGAATTTTAATGTTTAATGTTCCGTTTTGATAATTTTGTTATAAAAAATTTTCCTATAAATAAATTACAATTCATCAAATTGGAAAAAATATAAATAAATAAACAATCGAACGTATGCATAATTAAATTATGCATATTATCATTATTATCATTAAAAATTTTTAAGAAGAGAGTAGTAGCATGACTGATTTTTTTTCCATTTCATTTCGTTATATCGAATATATTCATTAAACGATGGTAAAAGAATTATTAAAAAAAAAAACAGGCGCGCATGGTGAGAGAGAGAGAGAGAGATGGAAAATCCCTATCATGCTCTAGTGACTGCGTTAGTAAAGGATAGACTCGAATAAACCTCTCTGAAAACTTTTTTAATTAGAAAAGGAAATAATCAACCAACCTGGTCATAAACAATCTAGTATAAAGTTAAAACGGATCATCATCTGATGCGTTTCAAACCCCCCCCCTTTCGCCGTTGTAGTTTTTGTTGTTGTTTCTTAACATTATCATTATTATTATTACGCGAAAGTGTTTTGATATTGTTATTTTAGGATGAAAACCAAAAACTTAATTACACGGTTTTTATATTTTTTTTTTTTTATTTTTCCTTCCTTTTTTTTTTAGTTTTTTTTTTTCTTCTGTTCATTCGACTATTAAAGAGAAAGAGAGAGAGAGAGAGAGAGTGAAAGAGAGAAAAGGTGATACCGTGAAATATAGTTAAAATTTTTATTAAAACGTCGGAAAAATAACGTTTTGTCTTGTTTTTTCTTTTTTTTTTTTCATCTTCAAAATCAAAAAAACTTCACATTTGTAAATACGCACGACACAAAAACTATTAATTAATCATAATTTGTTGATAATAAATAATAATAATAATAATAAATCGATCGGAAATGAAAAATGATATCATTCAAAAACGCGGAAAAAAAAAAATAAAAAAATTTTTATTGAAAATTGACTTTTAAAAAAATTAACTTTGACATATAATAAACTTAATCTCTTTTAATCTTCTTATATTCTTATTTTTTTTTAACCGGTCGTCAAACGGTGGCATTTTAATAATTAAAAAATAATTTAGAGCAATTTTCTCGCTCGAAAAATTATTATTATTATTATTTTTACTATTAAAAAATGAATGATCGAATTTTAAAATATTTATGACGTTTCAAAAAAAAAAAAAAAATCACCAATAAAATAATAATAATGATAATTAATTTAAAAAAAAAAATTTTAAAACGTTGAGAGAAAGTGAGAAAAAAGGAAAACAAACGAGTTTGAATCACGTGAGATATATATATATATATATATATATATATATATACTACTACGATTTTACCCAATTATTACTCTATGACAATAATAATAATAATAATAATAATTAATTATTAAATAATAATATGAATATGTCAGGAGGCTCTAAGAGTTATTTTATAAAAACCCCTCTCGAATATATATTTATATATATTTTTGCATTCCTGTGTGTGTGGAAGGTGTGGAGGAAGGGTGTGTGCGCGAGACTAAAATAATGAATATTTATTATTAAAATCTTTGTCTAATTAATTTAAAAACCGTAGATTAAAATCATGAAAATTTTTTTTTTACAACGTTTTATAATTGAAAATTACTGTTGTGTAAATTTTATTATTATTACTCGCGGTAATATTATCATTTTATTACTTTAAAAATATTACTTATTTATATATGTTTACGTTGTCGATAACGTGTGTATCTCCCCGTTTGTTAATAGAAAAAAAACGAATGCATAAAGTGACGTCATAATTTGATAAATTAATTAATTAAAATCGTAATTAAAAAATATTTCCAAAATAAAAAATTTAAGCTTTGATTTTTCTTTTTCCTCGTCCTCCCTCGCTCCCCCAAGGGAGGAAGGACGGGGAGGGACGAGGAGAAGAAGAAAGGGGAGGGAGAAGGAGGAGGAAAAGGGAAAGGGAAGGAGGAGGAAATCGAAAGAATTCGAAATATTTTATTTTTAGTTTTATCCTTTCTCTTTCTTTCTCTCTCTCTTTCTATCCTTTTATTAGAGTCCCTTTTTCTATCTCTCTTTTTTTTCGCTTTTATTTTTGTACTTCTTATTTTCGTTAATTAAAATGGTTGAATTGATACGAAATGAAACGAAAGATGAAATGATGATGATGATGATTTTTTTTTTTTTTTCTCCATTTCAAATGAGTATACGAATGGATCGATATCGAGTAATAAATTTGATTAATTTGTGATGAAACTGATTTTTTTCTTTTTCCCACGTCAGAATATTTAATAAGATTTAAGCAGACGATGGAGGTTTTTTTTTTTTTTATTAAATTTAAAATGGTTTTTTCAATCGAATAAAAAAAAAAAAGGAAAAAGAAAAACCTTAAAGAACAATCATTTATAATTTACTTAAATCTTTTAATGATAATCATTTTTTTCCTTTCTTTTTCCTTTCTGTTACGCGATTGTTATTATTTACCCTTGTAATAATCAGTCCGTTACAAAACAAAGTATGTTTGTTCAAAGTGTTTGTTTACTTGTTTGTACAAAGGGCTCCTCCACCCGATTTTTTATAAAAAAATGCGATGACAAGAATATCGGAGATCCTGCTATGCAAAAAATTCGAGGAGCCATTTCTTACGAGATTTATTCTAGAAATTTTTTTTTTTTTATAATGATTGTGACATCCGGTTTGATCGGTTATTTTGATATCCGGTTTGTTTACTGGCCTAATTCTGTCTTTATAAATTTATTGATCGTGTAAAATCGTGGTGTGAATCCAATGTCGGTTTGGGAATTCGTTTTTTCCATTCGATTCCGGACGTGTAATATAAACGTCTTTTATTATTATTATTATTATTATTATTATTATTATTATTATTATTATT
This sequence comes from Pediculus humanus corporis, assembly GCF_000006295.1. NCBI lineage: Eukaryota > Metazoa > Arthropoda > Insecta > Psocodea > Pediculidae > Pediculus > Pediculus humanus. The sequence continues at coordinate 150,779 of NW_002987445.1, forward strand.
ATTATTATTATTATTATTATATTCCTTCTTAAGGGGAGAGGATGACAGGTTTAAGTGTAGAGTCGTCATGCGGGTTCGGGGAATTTGATTGATGTTCTTTAAAAAAAAAAAGAAATTTTTTTTTCCTGGACTGATCAATTTAGCCTCATCCGTCAATCAATTTTTTTCTCCAGAATTTAATAATTGTGACTCGTTTAATTTTTTTTTGCTTTTCTTTTATCCACAAGCAAACATTTTATTCGTTTATATTGTTAATCTAACGCCTGGAAAACGTAATAATAATAATAATAAAACAAAAAACTTTTAAATAAATGTTAAAATCAATACAAAAAAAAATAAATAAAAACGCTATAAATTTTTTTTTTTTTTCATTGTTATTCTAATCTTTTGTTTTTTTTTAATGCGGGGAGCGAGGGGGGAAGGGGTGAGAGGTATGTTTTCCGTTGTAGTTTATAAAAAACCAAACAATATTAAATTTAAGAGAGTTGAATCATGGTAGTAACGTGTGTCAAAAGATTTCACTACATCATTCTATCAATTGTGAAATGTGTTTAAGATCTTGCCCTCGAAGGTATAAAAAAAAAAAAAGAAAAAGAAAAGTTGAAAAAACTCTAAAAAGTTAAGAAGAAGAAGAAGGAAAAGAAAAGAGAAGAGAAAAGAAAAAGAAAAAAAAATTAGAATTATATTTCAGGGAAGAATTAGGGAAGGGAAGAAGAAGGGAGAGGGAGGGGGAAAGAAAAGGGAAAAAGAAAGAAAAGACATTGTTATTCAGTAAGTACGTCACGAATTGAGCTTTTGTAAAATATTCTTTTTTTTTTTTTTGTAATTGTGTTAAAAAGAATGAAAAGCCTTGCTGGGGTCGGAAAAGTTGGAAAACCCTTGTTTGCCCGAATCCCGCACCCCCCCCCCGCTAACCAGCGCGCCCCTTTTCCCCACACCCACACCTGCACACACAGACAAACTTTTTGAATTTCATTTTTTTTTTTTGGAAAAATTTTTCTTTTTTTTCTTTTTTTTTAAATTAGTCGCACTTTTTAAACAAATAAAAATTTAATTCGAATTATTATTATTAATAGAAAAAAAAAAAAAAAAACAATGTCAACGGATTCCGCCATATTGATTTTAAAATTTACTACAAAAAGAAAAAAAAAAAAAAAAAAATGGGTCTTTTCCTTTCCCTTTTTTTTTCCTTTTTTTCGTAGTTTAATATTAAAACTAATAAATTTTCCATTTTGTTTATGTTTATACGAAAACTAAAAAAAAAAGGTAAAATTTATAATAAAGTCAAAGGTCAAACGAGTTTAACCACTAATTAGTTATGTTGTTCGGTTTTAAATTAAAAACTAAAAAAAAAAATTTCTTTTTTTTTTAACGGGTAGAATATTTAAAGACATGGTTCATCAGGTACTTAAAACAAACTCTGTGAAATGCATTAACAAACAAACAAACAACCAAACAACAACAACGAAAAAAAAAATTGTTAAAAACTTTTGTGTTAAATTTTATGTTTTTAAAGGTTTATGTGTTTTTATACACACTCACCAAAAAAAAAAAAAACTTTTAAAAGTTTTATCTTATTTTTTGCTTATGCTATTATTTTTTCTTCTGCTACTACTGCTGTTGCTGTTGTTTGTGTTGTTGATGCTGTCGTGCAATTTAGCAAAAAAAAAAAATTAATAACAATTATAATTTTTTTTTTTTGTCTTCGTACTTTTTTTTTTTTAAATTGATATTTTCCATTAAACAAAAAAATTAAAAATGGCGTCCTTTAATTAAATAATTAAAAAAAAAAAATTTTTTAATTTTTTTTTGTTTTAAATAATAATAAAATGAAAAAAGCAGAAGACAAATTTTTTGAAATAAAATTTTTCTATATATACATATATATATATATTATTAAATTTATGATTTTTTAAAAAAAAGTTTTCGATTTTATAAAATTTAATTTTTAACTTTTTCTCTTTCTCACTCTCTCACATCCTCATTCACTCACTCACTCTCTCTCTCTCTCTCTCTCTCTTTTTTCTCATTTTCCTTTTCATTAATTTTATTAAAAAAAAAAAAAAAATTTTTTTTTCTCTCTCTTATGAAATTCGATCCTTTGTAAATTTATGTATGTTGTTATTTTTTTTTTATAAAAAATTTAAAATTCATTAAAATAATAAAAATAATAAAAATAATAATAATAATAATAATAATAATAATAATAATAATAATAATAATAATAATAATAATAATAATTTATACGCGTACGTTAACACTCGAACGCTTCGAACGAATTTTTCGTTATTAAAAATTATTTAAAATAATTCACGACGTGTGCGTTTGTGCATTTGTTTGTTTGTTCGTTAAATAAAACAAATTTCGTTTATATAAATTTTTAACATAAAATTATTATCATTATTATTATTAAAAATAAGTAAGAAAAATAAATTCAAAATTTTATATATATAAATATATTAAAATGGTGCCGCGTAATTAATTTTATTCGAAGCAAATTAATTAATTAATAATTGAAAATTAGTATTAAATAATAAATAAGATGATGAGGTCAGAAAACAATAAAATTTATTAAATTCGTTTAAATTTCTCACTAGACCCCCCGCGCCTTACCCCCCCTCCTTCCCCCCATCCCCCTCAAAACGGTTTTAAAAAAAAGGCTTAAAGATTTCAATTTCTCTGGACGCTCGGGGTTTTAAATAACCTGAAAAGAAAATGGCGGACATGACGACGATCATTCCACCACCTTATTTAAAAAAAAAAAAAAAAAAAAAAAAAAAAAGTTTAAACACACCTGAGACTGCCGCAACCTCTTTTCCATTTCCTTTTTTCCTTTTTTTCTTCCTTTTTTTTCCTTTTCTTTCCTTTTTTTTTTTTTTATACAAAAGCAATATTAAATTCACTTAGTGACAAATAATAAGATTTCGTTGACATTTGACAAAAAGAAAACTGGGCAAACAACAAACGAATGATGACAAAATGTCGTCGTCGTCGTCTTTTGTTTGTTTCTTTCTTTCTTTCTCTCCTCCCACTCCCTACCATTTCCCCGCCTCCTTTCTTTCCTCCTACTACGTGAAATTCGATAATTTTAATAAAAAAAGAACCAAATTTTAAATAAAAAAAAAAGAAAAATTCGAATTTCCTTCCTTCCTCCCTTTCCCCTCCCCCCTAATTAGGTCTTTTAAAAAAAATCTTTTATTATTTTCATTTTATTTAAATGAAATACAAAATGGCGTCGTCGATGATAATAATAATAATTTATTTGAACTTTGCTTTTTGATTATAAACACAAATCAAAAGATTTTCTAACTCTCTCTTCCTCTTTCTCTTCCTCTCTCTCTCTCTCTCTCTCTCTCTCTTATACAAATTGAAAAAACAAACGATTATCATTAACAACCTTTATGATAAATTTTAATTTAAAAAAAAAAAAAAATTACCGAAATAATTTCCGTTTTTTTTGCGATTTCGGTTTCCATAGTGTAAATAATAAAAATCATAGAGGGTATTAATTATAATAATAATAATAACATTTATTGTGAGTAAAAAAACACAAACACTCCTCCCATTAGTTTTATTAATATTAATAACAATTTTATAATAATAATAATAATAATAATAATAATAATATTTACAAAGAATTTCCGTATTTTATATATATGTGAACAAACAAGAAATTTTATTTCGTTTGTACGCCTGAGGGTGGGATCGTACGTAATATTCGTCGACAAACACACATACCTAAATATATATGTATTTTGTATAATTTATAAAAATCTTCATCCCTAAAAAAAAACAACCGAAAACATTCGTTTCGTACCCCTCCTCCCACCCCCTCCCAAACAAAAAAAACCACACAAATTAATTTCGTCGAAATCATAATAAAAATATATATATAAATTATCATTATTATTATCATCGCCATTTTAATATTAACAACGATGGTGATAATAATGATGATAATGATGACGATGATGATGACGATGATAATGATGATGATTTTAAAACAAGAGGAAAAAATTCTTTTTTTTTTTTTTTTCTTTTCTCTTCTACAATTTTTTTTTCCCCTGTTTGTTTTAACACAATTTTCTTTTTTTTAAATGATAATAATAATAATGATAATTAAGAGAAAAAAAAAGGTAGTACGTGAATGAAAAAGAAAAAGGCAAAATTTTTTTTTTTATGTACAATTTAATTATATAAATATATAAAAAAAAAAAAAAAAGAAGACAGGTTAAGTTAAAACATATACATAAGTGGCACTTTTCATTTTATCAAAATAAAAACTTTTTAAAAAATCGACGGATTGAAAAGTTAATAAAAAAAGTAAAAAATTAAAAAAAAGTCTCGTTTGTTTTTACCACATTTATATAATAAAAAAAAATTATCATTATTATTATTATTATTTAATTAAATAATCCAACCTCATTAACGAATCGTGTGGAGAATTCAAAAAAAAAAAAAGTTTTTCTTTTGTAAAAAATTTTTATTTTAAAAATATATATATATATATATATATATAATTTAAGTAAAAAATAAAATCGACGAATATATCGTCCCAGTATTATTATTATTATTTATTATCATTATTATTATTTACACGAGAAATTTATCAAAAAAAAAACAAAAAAAATTATAATTATTACTATCAATCGTATGTTAAAACTTAAAAGAAAATTTTTTCTTTCTCTCTTTCTCTTTCCCTCTTTCTCTCTCTCCCTATCTTTCTATCTCTCTTTCTCTTTCTTCAGATCTCG
>NW_002987445.1:155906-167734 GCF_000006295.1 Pediculus humanus corporis
AAATAAATCGATCGGCGAATAATAATAATAATACGCAATGGAAATTTCTCCTTCACTTTTATAGAAATAACCCGTTAGACGATAATAATAATAATATTGATAAGTGATAATAAAATTATTTAAGATATATTATTATTATTATGTATTATGTATCATTTCCGAAAAATTATTATTACACTCATTCATTCATTTTGTTAACTTCTATACAACTAACGGCGTTTAATAATAATAACGCGCCCATTTTATTTCAAACAACAATAATAATAATAATGATAATAATAATGATAATAATAATAATAATAATAATAATAATAATAATAATAATAATAATAATAATAATAAAGTAAAAAATTAAAAAAATAAAATCAAATCGTTGATTTTTAATTTATGAATTCGTTATAAAAAATTAAAATTACTTATTCGTTTGTTTTAAGTACGAAAATTTAAATAAAAAAAAACAAAAGAAATCGTTATTCGAAATAAATAAAATTTTCCTTTTTTTTTTTTTCCTATACATTTTTTTCATAATGTATAAAATAATAATAATAATAATAATAAGTATAAAATCATTTTTACGCACTCACGCACGCACAACAATAGTAAACATAACGTGTATGTTTTGTAAACATATATTTCATGACGCAATAGATGATAGAAGAAGAAAAAAAAAAAAAAATTATAACAAATGAAATTTTGTTTTTTCTCTTTTCTTTTCTTTTTTTGTTTTTTTTTTTTTTTTTGTTGGCTGCTTTGTAAAAACTTTTTTGTTGTTTTTTCATTAGGCGGGCAACGTGACGTTCGTTTCCGTTATCGTCGTCGTCGTCGTGGATTTTATAACGACCGAACTACTTTTGACTTCCTCTTGCTCCGAATTGTCTTCGCTCGTATGATTAATGTTCCTGTTGGAAAACAAAAACATTTTAAATGTGTGAAATTTTTTTTTGGGGGAGGGAAGTAGGGAGTAGGGGGCAGGAGGAGGTGGGAGTGAACTCACGTAATGTGTTCTTTAACGGAATCGACCGTTATGTCGCCGATGCTAAAATCCAATTTGTTTTCGTCCACACCATTTTCGACGGGTTTTAATTTTCCCAAAAGAGATCCGTTCGCCAAAGGCACGTCATCGTCGACATTTTTTTCTCCTTTCGTTTCGCCGCCATCGAATCCGTTTTTCATTTCTTTATCGTTATCCTCATCATCATTATCCTTTCCTTCTCCTTCGCCGTCTTCTTCTTCTTTTACATCTTTTACATCTTCTTCGTTTTCTGACGTTTCGTCTTCGGCGACTTCGTCCGATTCTATTTAAAAAAAAAAAATCCATCATTTTTTTTCGATTCCTATCGATTAATAATAATGATTTTTATATAAAAAATTAATTTCCGACCGACCTTCTTTCTCTCTTACGGATTCAGGCAAATCTAACTTGCATGCCAATGGCGTCACTTTTGATGTGCTTAATGATATTCTTTGATATTCGCTCGACGAATGAAGATAAAATGCTTCGCCATGGGAAGTAAACGTTAGACTGTATATGCCGCTGCGCAAAAAAAAATTTTTTTTAATTAAAAAACCTGCGATGATCTTTTTTTGAAAAAAAGAAGAAATTTTTTTTCAACTCACTGGACATCTTCGGGTGGAACAACTGCGGCATTCAATTGTCTTCTGAATTCAGGCACGTTTAAAACGAGGCAGTCTCCTAAATTTGTTAAACATACCAAACAAGTTTCCGAAGTGCGTTTATCCCCGGTCGAAAATTTTGCAAAATTTGTTTTTCTAACTCGGCAACCTTCGTGTGCAGTCAATTTTAATTTTCCCATGGGTTTCAATCCCGGCAATGTGAATACCTGTCGAAAAAAAAATGCATGCGAACATTTGAAATTGTTGCCAATTTTTTTTTTTAAACACGTGACATGATTTTATAATAATAATAATAATAAATTTGAAATTTAAAACAACCTTAAATTGTTCTTCGCTGCAAATTAATACCCTGTGCGGCACGACACTGTCTTTGTTTAGAGGCACGTTATTGGAATCAATTACTGTGACTGAAAGAACTGGCGCTCTATGTTTTAACTGTATTTCTTTTCCTAACTGACTATGAACGTTTTCTTCTCTTCTCTTCTGACGAGGCGGCATCGATATCGTAAAGGCATACACGGTTCCATTATTGGTGCCAGCCCAAAATGTCGGACTGATATTTTGCACTGAAATAATTGTTTAATTAAAAATAAACGAGAGAATTAATAGCAGCTATATTTTACTTATTGTTGTCATCATCGAATTCTTACTTGAAATCAGGAATGTATTCGCTAAATGTACGCATCGTACGGTACCACCCATCGAATCGTCCACGGGTCTGGCTTCGATTTGTCTTTCGACAGGACGCGTTTCAATCGGACTCCCAATTGTGTGTCCTTTAATGGGTGATGCATGACCTCTTTTTTCTTCGCTACTACTGCCTTTTGTTGTGCGTCCCCTTCTCAAACGACGGAAAGATTCTCGCAATGATTTTTTTAATGACTTTCGTCGTGAAATGGGTCCCTCGCCTGCACTCGATAAGTCTGAAAGGTAATTAAGAAAAATCGAAAAAAAAAAATTTAGATTCAAACTTACAAAAAAAAAAATTATTATAAAACTTTGAACAAGTTTGCTGTACCATTCGAATTTAATGTGCATTTCGTCACGACCGGCTGCATTCTTATATAATCATAGAGTGCCAAACCGTGAGCGGTACCGACAGCAATTAAACCCAATTCAGTGGAACAGCACAATGCCGTTACGGATGCTGGTGGATGCAATTGCAAAATGGAAGAAACTTGCAAACTCGATGAATCCGTTGGAGGTTGTTTGGTTAACGTCAATGCCTCGTAACCTTTCCATACGAAATTGTCTCGGTCAGAAACAATGTTTACAGTTCTAACCTGCATGGAAAACAAACATATTTGAAAAAATTCTAAACTTTCAAATTCATAATAAAAAAAAAAAAAAAATACTCACGGGAATTTGAGAATCGACCGATACTTCTTCACCAAAAGTAGCAACGATGACATGACCTGCGGTACCGGCTACAACTAAGGTCCCAGATTTTGGACAAAGCCAAACTTTTTTCACAGCCAAACGCGGATCGTCGGAATATGGATCGAACGTTCCGATCTAAACCATAGAAAAAAAAAAAGTTATAGGTATTTCGTAACAATTTTTTACGCGATTTAAAACAACGTTAGTAAAACACTTTACTTTTTTGAATGGTGGCCATTCGTCTTCTTCTTCGTTAGGCGAAACTGGAAGATCACTTGTGAATAATGGAGCACTTGAAAACTTGTACAAAGACGCAAACGCAACGCCGGTACAATCCCAAAATCTAACAGTTCCATCTTCGTGTCCCGTTAATAACAATTCGCAAGTATCAGATTCCTCCACTTCTTGTAATACTCTTCCACCTAATGTGGGCCATTTCTAACCAAAAAAAAAAATATTTTTTAAATCAAAACTTGGTAAATAATTCGATTTTTATGTACAATACAAAAGATTATTACTCTATCGCTATAAAAATCTTGCATTTGACGCAAACCAGCTTCTTTCAAAGATTCATGTAACTGTTTAGGCACATTTGAAACGTGATAAGAGCAAGTAACCGCACTGGCGTGAAGTGATGCTAAATATGGTAATAATATCATTTTCATGTCTTCGTTATTAAGATCGACAGCAATTAATTCTTCTTCCGCCAAAACCAATAATATCCCTGGCTCACCTGGACACAATAATTCATAATTCAATAATCGATTAATAATTTTAAGTTAAAAATAAATGATTACCCATTAAATATTTTCCAATAAATGTCGGAATTCAATAATAAAATTTGCAAAAAAAAAAAAAAATTAAAAAGTTTTGAATTTAATTACTTGTCGTTTCGCTCTCCAAGTATATAAAGTCAATAACTTTTGATGTGAAATCTAATACTGCGTGAGTTTTACCATTACTTCCGTAAACCGTAACCGTATACTTTTCACTGTAACTAGCTCGAGGCATGCCACCCGAAAATATAATAAGATCTTCTCTGAAAACAATGAAAAGGTAAAAATAATATACGTTCTTACAATTAAAAAAAATAAAAAATAAAAAAAAACTTTTCGTAAAAAAGGTTATTTTGCAATGAATACCTTTCCGTTTCAACCCATAATAATTTCGTTATGGGTTTACACGGGAACGGTCCGTACAAAGTTGTGGGCTCTTCAACGGGTTTATCTTCGGATTCAACATCCCAAAATGCGTAACTGCCATCGTTGTGCGAGCTAGCAAATTTCGTTCCGTTGGAAAACCAACAGAGACATTCCAACTGTTGCGGATTCATAAAAATCTACAAAAAAAAAAATTAAAAGAGTCGAAATGCGTTTGTTTGATCATCGGAAAAACGACATCAATCAATCAATCAATCGATCTTTTAATTATTTACTTTTTTATTAGACGGATTTGAATTATCCCATAAAACGATGAGGCCTCTTGTGTAACCTATTAAAATGTGATTCGGATTTCCGGGTTGTTCTGCGATTGCTTCCACGGCTCCAGGATTTGTTATTTTATAAGAAGAAGGCAAACTAAAAATTATAAAAGTAAATAAATGAGGAATTGTCGATCTCTTCGGTCGATGAGAGATTACAACAACAACAACAAAAAATATGAAAGAATTTTTTACTTTTGCATAACAATATCAACGTAAATAATTGAATCCAACATTTGAAAAGTTTTTAAATTCAAAAAGTAAACGTTTCCTCCTTCCGTTCCCAAAAGTAATAACTCTTTTGATGAATCAATGCACATGGCGGATATCTTTTTAAGTTTTCCCTCGAAAACCTGAGATTTAACTTCGGCGAGACATCCATCGTTTATCTCCCACAAATGCAACGAATTGTTATCGCATAAAGTTATCAATCGACCCTAAATGAAAATCCACATAATAATTATTATTATTATTATTATAACCAAATCCAATTCGAAATAATAAATATTAAAATTTTCCTTTACCTGATTCGGTACAAAAAGTATTTTTATAACGGTTCCATCCGCGTGATGTTGACCGTAAAATTCAACCCCAGGTTTTCCAATACTAAATTATAAAATGTAAGAAATGTTTATGTATATATATATTATTATTATTATTATTTTACATATATTGGCAAAAATTTTATTTTGATATTTTCCAATAAAAAAAAAAAAAGAAAAAAACTTTTTTAAATTTCCAATCTAAAGAAATAAACTTTAATTTATTCATGTGTAATACGAAATCCGACATTTTTCCGATTCGTGTTATCGATAAGCAAACATTATTCCAAAAAAATAAATAAAAATTATTTTGTTTCGATTTTAATAATATACGAATTGTTTTTACCCGACATCTTTCTTTTTCTTTTTTTTTTATAAAAAAAAAAAAAATAGTTATTATTATTATTTTTTGGTTAAAAGGATACACTTTGAGAGTTCCATTTGTTGTAGATATTGCGAGTAATTTAAGCTCTGGGTCCCAAGCCAATGCTGTCGGTTTATTTGGAAAACCGTGATGTACAGTCTAAAAAAAAAAAACATTAAATATTATTATTATTATTATTATTATTATTATTACTAAGGTGATCGAAACGTGTATTTATCGATCGAATATGAAATAACTCAATAACGTTTAAGCCAAGATTACTACTTAACGTCGAAATCGATAACAATAAAAACATTTTTATTAATGATCAAAACGATTTAAGAGTTTTTCCTATAAAAGATTTATGAAAAAAATAATAATAATAATAAAAGCTATTAAATTTCAATCAATCAAATCTCATTGCAACAATTGCATTAATTAAACTTTTAAAAAAAAAAAAGAAAAAAGTTTTGTTATAGTTTTGTTTTCTATATAATAAATCTCACCTTTCGAAATGCAAAAAGTTCTTTTTGCAATTTTTGCCTATCAGCAGAAGGCTGCTGAGCCTTGCCTCTAATGAATTTTAACATTTTCGCCACCTGAAATTTAAAAAGGTTTAAAAATTCAATTACAAAACCTTATACATATATTTGTTAATGAACCTTTTTTGAACTGGTTATTCAAAAAAAAAAAAAAAAATGACTGTAAGAATATATGTGTGAATGTTTTAAAACACGTAAGTTTTTTTTTTTTTTTTTTAAAAAGAGACAGAGAGAGAGAGAAAGAGAGATAGAGAGAGAAAAGTTGTGGAAAAGAATTCTCATGAGATGTGTGACAAAATTGTTGTACTTATCAAATAAAAAATTTTCAACAAAAATTTAAAATGAAAAGAAATTTAAATCAGAAAATAATTCAAAAATCATGAAGGTGTATTCATCATTCATCATACAAACGAATCCTTAAAAGTTTCTTAATATTGTAAACATTTCAATTTAAATACATACATATATGTACATAACTAACAAAATATACTATAGAAAATCACAGTCATTAAAACTTCATGATAAAATGTTTATTTAATAATAATTTCTATTGCTCTTTCCTATGTAAGTTAAATACAAAAGTAATGTAATTAATAAGAAATTATAATGGAGAACAAAAAAAAAGAGAAAAACATTACAAACAAATCGTGTAAAATAATTAATGATAAATTTCCTATTTACAATTGTTCAATATTTGATTTTTATATTGATAATTAAATATTTATTAAAATAATTGAAATATTAATATACAAAATCAAAGGGGGAAAAAAATTTTAATTATTAATAAAATCATAATAATAATAATTTAAAATTCCTTTTTTTTTTTAAAATACAATTTTCAACATTACTTTCGATATTAATAGTTTTTTGTTTTTATCGAAACAAATTAAAATATGTAATTGAAAAAAAAGATGATAATTAAAATATAATCAATACAAAAAAAAATTTTTTAAATCAATTCAAAATCAATTTATAAAAATAATTAATGGGGTTTTGTTTCGAATAAAAATAATGTTTCATGTCGAATTATGTAATAGCAAATTAAAAACATACTTTTAAAATTAAATTTTAATATTATTAAATAGAATTATAATAATTATTATTAGAAATGAAATGAAAATATATATAAAATATTGTATATATATATATATAAGTTTAAAATAATTTAAAAATATAAACAATCAAAATATAAAAAATAACTATCGAGTTTGTTTTGTTTTTTTCCTCCTTCTTCTTCTTTTTTAATAACAAAAATCGAATGTAATAAAAACATGGCCTAAAATAATTATTTACAATTTTTTTTTTTTTTTTTTTTTTTTATTAAATAACATTTTTAGGCTTTATGAATAAAAATTCGAATAATGTTATGTTGTTTTCGAATAACAATTAAATTAATAAAACCTATTTATGTACAACATTGTATTTATATACATTTAAATGTTGTTGTAATACTTACAATTATAGAAAAAAATCAAATTAAATAACTATTAATAGAATTATTAATGATTAAATTGATTTAAATATATTAGAAAATTAACTATAATAAAAAACAATTTTCTCGATATCATTCAAAAACAATTTTTACAATTTTATTCGATTTGGAAAGTAAATAGAAAAACCTAAACATGAATTTCAATTCGAATAATGATGATGATGATGATTATTAAAATAAATAAAAAACATGTAATGAAATTTTTAATTTTTAAGAAAATGACTAATTAAAATAATGTAGAAAAATTATATAATAAAATGATTATGATTAATTTTTTTAAATGAAGTAAAACGTTACCAAGTAATTTTTTTGTTTTATTTAAAAAAAAAACATGATATGGGCGGTTATGTGTTTACAATAAACCAATGCCGAATATATAAGTTTACTAATCTGTCAAAATATTTTAATGCATTTTTTTTTTTTTAAATGATATAATTAAAGAACTAAAAAAAATGTTTTAAATTAAAATTAAAGTCAAAATAAAAGGGTCGCGTGTAATTCATACGAAAAATTAAATAGAAATGCGTCAGTTTATGAAAAATGAATAAATAAAATATCCACGTAAATACTTAATTGGGTGTATATATTTTTTTTTTTTTAAAAAAGAATAAACACCGGCTTTGAATCGATTAATTATAATAAATTATCCTTTTTATAATTAAATAATAATAAATTTAATAAATACCTAGTTAAACCATATGTATTTCCCAATAAAAAATCATTTAATTATTACAAAAAAAAAAAAAAAAAATAACAAAAATAAAAAAATGTAACTTTAAAAACGAATACACACACAATATGTACGCTACAAGGCAGCCATATTATTTTGCCTTATAATGTTAGAAATTCCTCCGCACGAATCTTTGTCAAATATTTTTTATAAAAATAAATTAAATCGTCATTTTTTATTGTTATGCACGACGAAAAATATTTATTTATTAAAAAAATAATTTTTTTAATATAAATAAAATGGTTTAAATGTATTTTTAAACGCGATAAAATGGTGACTATTTTTTGTACGTTGGGTCGTTGACATAAAAGAATAAAGAACGTTGGTGATGAGTCACATAGACAGTTCCTATAATGTTGTTTGGCTAAATATTATTGTCCATCTTTATTAAATTTTTTTTTTTTAAACTAGATCCTATAGATTATTGATAAATTTGATTAAATAAACATTTAATAAAAGAGTTTAATAAAAAAATATAATATTTATACATTCCTTTCACACGATTTACCGTTTTCTATTTAACATCCGGTAAATTTTCCCTGAACCTGAAATTTAAAATTTACAAATGACTAACACACACACACACACACTAGGTATAGAAAATTATTAAATAAAAATTTTTTTATTTGTGGTGGGTTGAATTCCAAGGCCAATAATGCAATTTTTTTCTTTCTTTCTTTTTATTATTTTACTATGAAACGAATTATATTATAAAATATTAAATTCAATATAAAAAATAATAATATTTTATTATAAATTCTCCTCTTACTTGAAAACCTTGACTCACTTAATATCTATAATAAAAAAAAAAAATGTCTTTTAATACATAAAGTTTTTTACACATCATCATCATTTCATTGATTTTAAATTATCATTTAAATACCTTCAAGACTTTTAACTGTTTTATCCAGATTTAACTGGACAAACAAACAAAAAATGTTGTAGGTAGAAACAAACCATCATCACCACCTTAAAACATACCTTGAAATATGTATTAATTTATCCATTGATTGAAAAAAATATCTTTTTTAAATGAATCAATTTAAAAAAATTTTTTTTCATGTCCTTTTCCTGTTACATTTTACCGCCATATTGGGAAAAGTTAATTTTTTTTTTTTTTTTTCGTTCCACTATTATTTTAATTCGTTTTTAAAGAAAGAAAGAAAAAAAAAATTATAAAAACTAAATTAAAATTCTTTTCAGATTTGTAATTCTAAGCATCGTTATTATTATTATTATTATTATTATTAATACCTGAGAGTATTAGTTGTAGTTTATGAAACTTTCTCGTCATTACAATTTAACGACGTTCAATATATATTTTTGTAATTTATATTCTCGTTAAAAATTGTATTATTAATCTTCCATCTTAAAACTTTTTTTTTTTTTGATATATTGTTTCGTTTTAAAACTGTTTTAAAATATTTAAATTTTATCAATGATTATTATTATTATTATTAAAACGCGACGTTTAAAAAATAAAAATTTAAATTTTCAACACCTTTTTAAATTTTTATTTATTTTAAATTGTTTGTTAAAAAAGGTTATGAAAGGTGAAAAAAACAACCGCGATAAATCTATCTCTCTCTCACTCACTCTGTGTGATTTACTTTTACACGACGACAATTTTAATAATAATAATTATTATTATTATTATTATTATTATTTCGATAATTTAATTCCAAAGCTTTGTGGTGATGGTGATGGTGTTGGTCCATTTTCACGATGAGACACATATTTTAAAAGGATTACGTTATCCATTTTAACAAAAATTTTATAAAAATAAATAAAACTAAACAGGGCCGTAGTCGGTACGACAAAAAAAATTTTCCATTTTAAAATTTATTAAAAGAGTAATAATTAAAATAAAAAACAAAGTCAATTTTTTTATCACGATTGTATTACTTTTTTTTTTTTAAGAAAAAGAAACGTATTGTTGATGAAAAAAAAAAAATTTTTAAAGGTCATTGGTCCTTATTACTATTTTTTCTCCTTGTTGGCGTAACATTATTATTATTGTTGTTGTTGTTGTTTTTGTTCTCCTCCATCCTGGAAGAATAATAATAATACAAACAATTTACAAAATTGTGTAAATTTTTTTTTTAACTTACTAAAAATTCATTTACGCAACGAAACGAATACATTTTCGTACGAATGCGTTAAATATATTTTCAATGTTTATTATTATTATTATTTTCGTAGGTATTTGATCCATTTTCCTATTATTATTATTACTTAACGAAATACTTATTGGAAAATGGATTCCATTTTGTTTCCGGATTAACATTCGAAGATTTCAACACCGCCGACTGGTAAAAAAAAAAATTTTTTTTATCACCTTATCAAAATCTTATACGTGGGGGGAGGGGGGTAATTTTAAACATAATCTAATTAAATAATAATAATAATAATAAAATCGATATTAATCATATGAATTTGATCGTCACTTTAATAATTAACTACATTAACATACGTGTAATCATTATTTAAATTATTAAAATCATTTTCTGTGTAATTAATAATTAGAAAAAATTTTCTTTTTAAAAAAACAATTTCGCTCGTGCTTTTATTACGAGCGTGAACGTTTTCTTAAAAAAAAAAAAAGTTAAAATTAAAATTAAAAAACGAAATTTCGTACGTTATAATTACGTTTAAAAATAATAATAATTATTATTATTAGTAAGGCAAGGTTTTTTTTTATTTATTAAAAAATTGAGTTTTCATTAATAATAATAATAATAATTTATAGGAGTCATTAATTAATTTAAAATCATCAAAGTCGTAAAAAAAAATTTTAAAAAAAAAATTAGTTTTGGTAATTTATTCTCGAATAAAATTTAGTATAATGTCTTCTTCTTTTTTTTTCGGCCATTCAAAATTTTATTTTTATGTTCTGCCATAAATTTTTTCGTTCGTTCGTTATTATTATTATCATTTCACACATTTTTTTGGGCGGATTACGTAACGTTTCTTTCGGTTTTATTTTTTTTTTTGTATAATAAAAATTTTTTTTACGATCAAATCGTTTCTTGTTTGTCACACTCGAATTAAATTTTGATTGAAACAACATCTTTAGAGATGAATTAAGATGATGTTTTCGTGTATTTTTTTTTTATCACCATTTTTAAATCGTTTTAAATTATCTATAATGTTTATTATTATTATTATTAATATTATGTATTTTTTAACACGTTTAAAACTTTAAATAAATAAATAAATAAAAAAAAAACAAAATTAATGTTACCTATTTTCCTATATTGATTTATGTATCCTTTTCGTTTTTCGAATAAGAACGCGAATATTAATAAAAAAAGAAGACATTAATTATTATCATTATTATCATTATTTATTTATTTACATTAATTTTTTTTTGCGTGAAACAAACAAAAGATAAATAAATAAATCACGAGAATTTTTTTTTTTACTTATTTTATTTTATTGGTTTAAACCTCCCTCCGATCATCATCCCACGACCGCCATTTTCGTTAAGGTTTTTCCGCGTAAAAAATTTTTCTTAATTAAAAATTATCATTATCATTATTATTATTATCATCATCAATAAGAGATACGGCCGTTTTATTCGGTTGCTGCTCTTTTTGATTTTAATTTAAAAGTTTTTAAATGGAATAACCGATAATGGTTATAAAACGAAAGGAGAATTTT
>NW_002987445.1:167754-174747 GCF_000006295.1 Pediculus humanus corporis
ATTTTGTTGATTTACTTTTGTAATTATTTTTTTTTAAATTTGCAGCGTTTTCTCCGTTTTCCCCGTTTTTTTTTTTATGTACAAACAAAACAAAATCATTAAATTTATGTTTATCAATTTTTTTCTTTTCTTGTTTGTTTGTTTGTTCGTTTGCTCGTTTGTTTGTTTCATTATTGTTTAAATTATTTAACATTTAATTTTATGAAAAAGAAAAAAAAGGAAAAACATTTTAAATTAATTAATTCAATCAAATCGAATTAATGTTAATTTTTAAAAAAATTATTATTATTATTATTATTATTATTGTTACTTATGTATTTATTTATTTATTTACTAACGAAGATTTTATTATTATTATTATTATTTAAACGAAACAGAAAAAAATTTTTTTATTACGGTTTTTTTTTAATTATTTTACATAAATATTGTCGCTCGACGTTTTTTTTTTTTTTTAAATTATTACTTAAATCAAGTTTAATTGAAATGAGTGGGTAATAAAAATTTAATTTTTATTACTTCCTTTTTTTTTTTAAATTATTAAAATTAATAATAATAAGTAATAATACCGAACGAACAAACGCAAAAAAAAAAAAAAATTTTGCGTTTGCGCATTTAACTTTTTAATAAAAATCCTCCGGAGAAAATTAAATTAACTTTTGCGGTTACGACATACAAAAAAAAAGAAAAAAAATTTTAATACCAACCTAAAAAAAAGAAATCTAATACTACCAACTTTTAAAAAAAAAA
Source organism: Pediculus humanus corporis (assembly GCF_000006295.1). Classification (NCBI taxonomy): domain Eukaryota; kingdom Metazoa; phylum Arthropoda; class Insecta; order Psocodea; family Pediculidae; genus Pediculus; species Pediculus humanus. The sequence goes on from NW_002987445.1 coordinate 168,502, forward strand.
AAAAATAATAATAATAATTTTTTTTTTTTGCTTTTCTTTTCCCATAATTTTTGAATGATTTTCTCTTGTTTTACTTACGTACTCAAAAAAAAAAAAACTTTTCATCTCGTTTTTATCATCATCATCATCATCATCATCATTATTATTTTTTGTTTAAAAGACTTCGATAACCGGCTTCGGGGCAGTAGAACTAAAAAAAAAAAAAATTTTTTTTTTTACTTTGATCCACGATATCGAAAAATTTTTTTTTTTTTGTTTAAAGTTACTTTCAAAAAGGTTATTTAATAGAATTTTTTTTTATATTAACATTTGACGTCATTTCCGTACGTTCGAGGGTATTCGATGACGTAATAAACAATCGTTTGTTTTCTTTACATAAAGAACCGTTTGCTGTTATTTTTTTTTTTTATTAAACTCCATACCGTTAAATTTTTCTATGAAATCATTCCGAAAGAAAATTAAATTTTTCCAACTATTTATTATCATTATCATTATCATCATTATCATTATCATTATAATTATCATTATTATCATTATTAATAAACTCGGAGGGAGAGTTTCGTATTTAAATATAAAGAAAAATATTTTTTACATCATTTTGTTTGAAAAAAGAAATTTTTGTTGTTTTTGTTGTTCCTCACTCTCTCTCTCTCTCTCTCTCTCTCTCTTCTTTATCTATTCTAACCGAAGGCCACTTATAATGTTTTAAATATCTTTAAAATGGTTTCCTTCAGGATTTTATATTAATAATAATAATTTGCTAACAGCCTTTTTCCCATAAAAAAATTAATCCCTATAAAAAAAAATTTTTTTTTATACTCGAAAAATTTTTCCTCTAATTTATTTCGCGTTGTAATTAAAAACTTTTAACCAATTTTTCGATAGTAATAAAATCATTATTATTATTATCATTATTATTATTATTAAAACACTGTAAATTCATTTTTTGATAAACTTGAAATAATAATAATAATAATAACACAACGTAAAAGAAATAAGCGATTTAAATCGGATTGTTTACGGGTTGACGACGTTATTTGGTAACAGGAAACGAAATTTTATGAAAATTTGTGACGTAACAAAAGTAGAATTGTTACCTTGAATTATTATTATTATTTAACAAGAGAGAGAGAGAAAGAGAGATTACCATCGAAGGTCGTACGTCGAAACAAACAAACAAACAAACGAACAAACAACGCGAAGATTTTCGTATGAGTTTTCAACGTTATGATTTAATGTTTATAAATGGATATTGAATGCGGCAAACGGTTTAAATGAAACTCTTTTGTTTTATCATTATCATTATTATTACTATCATTATTATTATTACTATTACTATTATTATTATTATTATTATTTCATTTCGATATGAAAATAGTGGTTGTTTTTGTAAAAGGTACGAATGGAATATGGTTATGAATTTTTTTTTTTTTTAAATAAAAGGATTTTGTTGTTGTTGTTGTTTGTAAATAATAATAAATTATCATCATCATCATTATCATTATTTTAAATATTTTTTTTTATAAACAATTAATAAAATTTAAAATATAATAATAATAACAATAATAAACCTTTCACATAACAAAAAAAAATAAATTTTTTAAATTTAAATAAACGACGAATTCGAATCGGAAAAAAAAAATTATTATTGATCTTGTTGTTGTGGTTGTTGTTGAACAAACGTAGGGTGTTTTTTGGTTGTTGTTGTTTGAATACTTATCACCTGGTATAACCGAAAAAACGATAAAAAATCATTTTTCGATTATAATTAAAATCGTTTAATAATATTTGTATAAATTCTCTTTCTTGTTCGTAATACGTTATTGGCATGATAATCGGTAGAAGACAACAACACCAGCAAATTAAAAATAAATGACCGGTTATAAGAGAACAATTGTTTCGTCCGCCATGTTGCATCGCAGCTGGTTTTTCACCTGAAATAATAATAATAATGATACTTAACTTGACATTTTCACAATTAATTAAAAAACAACTCGAGTAAGGGAAAATTTTTAAATTTTTCTCCAACGATACATCATAGTATTGATTGATTCTTTTTAACGGTTTTTTTTTTTTAATCTCCTCCCACGTTAATTTTTATCACGTGATAAAATATTACGTTGAAAAAAGAATTTTATAAATAAATAATAACTAGAAAAACTTATCTATTTATTTTTTGCTTTTTTTTTTAATGATAATTTCAACTTTAGGAGAAAACAAAGTTGATAAGAATACGTAGTCATTAATTATAAGTAATTAAAAACAATTCGGAAACAAGAGTTAATTAAAGACAATATTTTCGAAAAAAAGGAAAATAATTAAAGAAAAATAATATATATTTAAAAAGAGGGCAAAGGTCATTTTATTTTTAGTTTTCCGATATTATTTAAAAGTTTATTTTTTATGTATATACTTAAAGATTTTAATTTATTTTAATATAATTATCGCAGTTTTTTTTTTTTTAGATTACGTAATCATCGTCGTCCATTTTGTTTTTTTTTTTTTTTATACGACTCGTGAGGAAAATTTTTTAATTTAAAAATGAAAATCAAAAACATTTAAAATTTATTTAATTTTAGAAAATGGTTGAACGAATTTCACGAGGTGAGGATGTGGCCGGGGGGGGGAGAAGGGGAGAGAGAGGAGGGAGAAAGTGGAAGGGGATTCGGATTAAAACTTGCACACGAGAACGAAGTAAAGTTTAAAAATCGTTGAATCGAAAATAAAACACACAACCACCACTAAATAATGTTTGGGGTAGTGTGTAAATTAAGGGTGTCAGACATCTTATTCGTTTGCAAAAAGGAAGGTTTCTACAATTTATCTTTTTGTCACCGGAACGATCGGATTTCCCTTTTTAAAACTCTTTCTCTCTCTCTCTCTCATTTTAAAACAACAATAAAATTATGCTCTCTTTCGTAAGAATATAATTTCCTTTTTTAATTTTATATTTAAAAAAAAAGTGTGCGCGCACACACACACACAAACACACAATTCACGTTTGAATTATTTAACGTAAAAAAATTTATGTATCCGCATGTATAAATACTTCATAACGTGGTGGCGCGACATTCATATATATTTTTCCAGGTTTTGTTTTGTTTCCCCCGCCCCACAAAAGGGGGAGGGGCGGAATGGGGGAGGGAAAAGGGAAGTGGAGAGAGGGGCAAAAACAAAAATATCAAATATATATATACTCTTACCGTTTAATACGTGTACGTTAACGTTGGCTTGTTTTGCATTTGAAGGAACACAAGAATAATTTCCTGAATCAGTCTTATCTGCTTCGTAGATTTGTAAAACGCTTATTGATTTATCATTGGAAACAGAAACTCTTTCCTTGTCGTAGTTAATCATTCTATCATTGTGATACCAGAAAACATAAACCGGCGTCTCCGTGTTTTGTTTTAAAGAGCAAACGATTCTCAATGTGCTCCCACTTTTTATATATAAATCCGGAGCTCCGGTTATTTCCGCGCTCGCTTCTAAAAAAATCACCCCCGAAAATAAAAAATTATTTTATTAATGGATCCCCATAAAAAAAAGAAAAAAAAGGTATTTGTTCAGTATTTAATTTCCGTTTGGTTTTTCACTTTCGATTAATTTTTTTTTTTTATTGGAAAAAAATGATAGGAACGAACCTGGATTAATAAAAATATTTATCCTGATAATAATTAAAATTTCTTATCAGGATCAAAAAAAAAAAGAAAATTTTTCAACTATGTAAACTGGAAAATTATTTATGTTAATAATATTACGTAATTGGTCAGTTAAATGACGTAAGAACTGGAGGATAAAAATGAATCTCACTCCCACTCACGGTCTCACTCCCGTCCTTGAGTTATTATAATTTTTTTTTTTTAAATAAATTTTCCCGCCTTTTTTTTTGTTTTTGGAAATCCCACATAAAGCGGGCTTATTAAATAAATGCGAGGGTATTTTTTTTAAATTGGAAAACGTGGGAAAAATTGGTAAAATGATTCCACGATTATTATTGTACGAATGTGTAACGTTTTTTTTTTTTTCTCCAGAAAGAAATTCTGGAGGAAAGAAAAAAAAGATATTTTGTTTCAAGGGGTTTGTTTCATTTTTTTTTGGTGGGGGAGGGGGTGAGGAAGGATAACTTACCTATAACTTTAAGCTTGACAAAAATACTTGTTGGAGGATGAGTTGAAACTTGACACTCGTAAATTCCAGCATCATTTGGAGTGACAAACTTAATCTGTAATCCCCAGCTTTGAAGATGTCTTGCGTGTTCTACTAAAAATCGTTCATCGCTGCTGTAGGTTGTCAAGCCAACTGTCAGCAAATGGTAATCTTCCCTTCTGATCCAAGACACCTAAATCAAATCAAATATCATAAGTTTAAAAAAAAAAAAAAACATCTTCTTTCGTCTCCTTTCATAATTATTAATATTATTTAAAAAGAAATGATGATAATGATGATAATTATTTATTAAACGTGACGAATTCTATAAAAAAAAAAATTCTTTCTTTCTCTTTTCACTCTCTCTCTCTCTTTTTTTTTTTTTGAGGAATTTAATTTTAGTACAAAAAAAAGAAAAAAAAAATTTCAAACTGACGTTTTGGAATTTTCCAGTAAAAACCGATTTTGTGAATTTTATAGCATTTGGATTTTAATATTAAATTTGACCTTCTTTCTTTGCTTTTTTCTTTTTTTTTGTGTGTACAATTTATTTTGCTTCTGAAACCCGAATTCATCTTGACAGTTTAAAATGAAAATTTGTTTTCTATGTTTTCCCTTTTTTTTTTCGGGAAGAGGAGAGGGAGGGAGGGAGGGAATAAATGGGGGTTGTTTTTGTCGTCATCGTCATCGTAATATTTTTAAGGTAAATTTTCAAACTCAAATTTTTCCTTTTCCTTCCATCTTTTTTTTAATAGTTTCGAAACCGGAAACGTTCGCAACGTAAAAATTTTCGAGTACAAAATAAAAATTGGTAATTATTATAGATGCAACAAACAAACAAACAAAAAAACGTGCAAAATATTTTCGAATAGAAACGTTGCGTCATCATTTGGGAGAAGAAGAAGAAGAGGGAAAAAAAAAATTGGTCGTAAATTTAAAAGTCGGTTTAAAAAAAAAAATTAACTAAATAAAATTAAAAAAACGAAAACAAACGTACAACCAACAACAACGCGGAAAACAGTAGTACGTTTTTTTTTTTATCCTTTTCGAATTTCCCATTTTTTTTTTTTTTAATTTAAAAAATAAAATAAAAAAAAAAAAAAAAACGTGTTCGAGTTAAATAATAAGTTATTACACATGCAACAACAACAACAACATACAAAAGTTCATTCATTTTAAATTCGATCGCAATAATAGGAGCAGTAAAAACAGCAACAGCAACAGCAGCACCAGTAGCACCAACATCAACATCAATTTCGTCTCCCTTTTTTTTTTTTTTTATAAAATTATATTAAAAAAAATTTTTTTTTTTTTAACTTTTCCACAAATATGTACAACTGTTTTTTTTCTGGCTCGTTGCCGAAAGTTTCGCTTTTTTTTTATTATTAATTCATTAATAACTTAAAATAACAGTTGTTATTATTATTATTATTATTTATTAATTATTTATTTTTAAAATAAATTTAATAAAATTTTAAAGAAAAAAAAAAATTTATTAATAATTTTACATCACCGATAAAATCAAAAAAAAAAATTCTCAACTTCCGGTTTTTTTTTTTTTAATAAATAACGCGCGCGTTTTTTTTTTAAATTTTTTTTCCCGGAAGTGACGAAAATATTTTTATTCATTACGTATATATATACATTTTATATAATTATACAATGTAACAAAAAAAAGAAAAAAGAAAAAAGTAATTTAAAAAAAAAGGGGAAAAATAAAAAGTAAAAAAAATTATTTTTTTCTTTGAATTAAAAAAAAAAAATTCGATTCGAAATGCTATAATATTATTATTATTATTTTCTTTTGAATTTTTTTTGTAAATCTACTTAAAAACTTATTTCCCGATTTATTTGAGTCTTTTCGAATTTCCCGATTTCCAATAGAAAAAGAGAGAGAAAGAGAAAAAGATGAATAAAGAAAAACCTTTTTTTTTCTCCCCAACAGTGACGTCTGAGTTGTTAAAACCGTTTTTTTTTGTTTCTTTACAAAAAAAAATATAAATTTTTTTCTTTTATTATCATTATCATCATCCTATTCAAAGAGAGAGAAAGAGAGAGGGAGGAGAGGGAAAGAGGGAAGAAAAAAAGAGAGAAAGAGAG
>NW_002987445.1:174767-183369 GCF_000006295.1 Pediculus humanus corporis
AAAAAAAAAAAAAAAAAAAAAAATTTTTTCACTTTAAATTACGTTTTATTCTATTATTACTATTACTATTATTATTATTAAATTGAAAAACAAAATGGCGTACGATCTATTGATCGATCGATTATTAAACTAGTAATAATAATAATAATAATTTTTTAATGTTTTCGAAATGTGCGATTATATGATCACGTAAACTTTAAAAAAAAAAATAAAAATAAAAACAAAAACTTTTATAATTTTTATACAAAAAAAAAAATAAATAAATAAAAAGTTTAATAAAATAAACGAAAGAACGGAATAAATAAAATAAAACGATAATAATAATGATGACGATGATAATGATGATGATGATAATAAAATGTTGTAAAAAAAAAAAAAAACGTGAATTAATGAAAAAGTTTTTATCGAGTCAATAATAATATTCATTTTAGTACGTATATATGTATATATAATATAAAACTTTTACCGAAGCTTTGTTATCATTTTAATCCTTTTCTTGAGTTGTCATCAAAATGGTCCATTAAAAAAAGAGAGAAAGAGAGAGAGAGAGAGAGTTTATCTACAAACATTTGACAGCTTTTGTTTCGTCATTTTTCAAAAAAAAAAAAAAACCGCCAAATTTTTTCCATCCCCTCCTCCCCATCCTTCCTTCCTTCCTTCCTCTTTCATTCATTTTCTTATTATTCGTACGACTTCGCGTCGTTTTTATTATCAAATTTCAACCGTTTTTTTGAATTTTTTAAAAACCCGAACGCGGTTTTACTTCGAAAGGGGAGGAGCGGGGGGAGGTAGAAGAATTTCCTCCAATCACTTTGCGACGATGATAAAAAATTCGATAATAATTTTAAAAAAAAACAATTGTTTATAAACAACGAAAAGTTTTTGTTTTGTTTTTTCTCTCCTACTCTCTTCTCCCATCATTAATTTATTTACGTTACGTTATTTTTTTTTTATTATTTATTTTATTTAAACCGCGGTAAAAAATATTTTTTTTTTTTTATTAACGTGCTTCACACATATTATTAATAACCTTTTTTATTTACTTATTTATTTTATCGGATCGGAGAGGGAGGTTGAATAAAAAAAAAAAAAAAGGAAACTAAAAAAAAAAGTGTTTAATAAATTTGATTTATCGATTTTCTTAAACAACAGCAACAACAAGAAGTTTTAAAACTTGGTAAATATTATCATTATTATTATCATTATTATTTTCTTATGTATTTATAGAAAATTTCATAAAATTTGAGTATTAAAAAGGGATGCACGTATGTATGTATGTATATTGTACGCACTCGACTAAACAATTTTCATTTTTTTTCTTTTACGAAATAAAATAATCATTATTATCATCATCGTCGTCATCATCACGTGGTGATAATAATGATGATAATATTTTTTTAAAAAAAAGTGAATTTTCAGTTTTTCCGGGTCAGTGAATTTTTTTCATTTAAAAAAATGTTTCTTTTCATTTTTGACTGTCACGTTTTCAAGAGAATATTTTCAAATTTTCCTTTTATTTTAGTATGTTGTAGTAAAAAATAGAGAGAAAAAAATCACATGGCCGAGTTTAATAATAATAATAATAATGGAAAACCTTTTCTTTTAACAAAAAAAAAAGAGAGGGGGAGGGGGAAAAGGAAAATTTTATAAAAAGGAAAAGAAGGTGGTTCATGGGGAAAAAAATTTTTTCTTAAAAAACTTTCACCGCTTATTATTATTATTAAATTAAATATTGGCGTTTTTTTTTTTTTTTAGTTTCTCTTGTTGTAATTAAGCCCTTTAGAGATTCAGAAAAAATTTTCTTTTTTCTTTTTTCTTTTATATTACCTTTTTTTTTTTTATTTCGAGTTTAGTATTATAACTGGGTAGGTTAATTACATAAAACTTTTTTCTGAAAAACTTTTTTTTATATGATATTAACTTCATTATATTTATTAATACTAAAAAAAAAAGAGAGAGAGAGAGAGAGAAAGAGAGAAATGAGAAAAAAAAAGTCTTTTTAACCTTGAATTCTTATTATTATTATTATTATTATTTATATATTTAATAAAATGATACGTAGTGTGGTGGTACTTATTTGGCAGTTTTTTTTCCAGTTGAAATTGGAATTAAAGAAAGGAAAGAAAGAAAGAGAAAGAGAAAAAGAAAAACGAAAATGAGAAAGACCGTGGTTAATTTACTCATTTGTAGAGTTAATCAAATATTACAAAGATATAGAAGGACGGCTGCTTCCAGCACCCCTTCTGGAGGTAACCCAAATAAACAAACGAAAAAAATTTGCGATAATAATAATAATAATAATTTTTTTTTCTTTTTTCAGAATTGAAAAAATAATAATCGGAGGGAAAAATTTACCGATAAAATAATTTTTTTTTTTTTTTTTTTTTTTTTTTTTTTTTTAGTTACCGCCCATCCCTTTTGTTTCCTTTTTTTTCGAATTATTTATTTATTTATTTATTTATTTATTTTATTTTTTTTTTCTTCTTGAAAAAGTTAGAAGAAGAAAAAAAAGAAAACGAAAGAAAGAAAGAAAATGTGATTCGAGGAGAGAGTTATTTTATTTATTTATTAACTTACACCAACAACAAACAATTCATGATTTCGTTTAACAAAAAAAAAAAAAAAATTATTTATTAAATTTATCAAAATTTTGTAAAAAAAAAATATTAATAATAATAATTATTAATTAATGTAAATATTAATTATTATTATTATTATTACTTATAATTAATAAAAAATAATTGAAGCCGTTACATAACTTTTATTTATTTATTCGATCGTTATCGAGTCATTTTTTCCAAAACAAAAAAAAAATTACTTGTTGCCATCGATCGATAGATCGGCGACGTATTTTCACTTTGCCCCTCCCCTCTCTTCCCTTCTCCTCCTCTTTCCTCTCCTACCTCCCCCGAAAGGAAAAAAAAAATTAAAAATCAATTAATTACGTTTTTTTTTTTTATGTGGGAGTAATAAAATCATTTTTTTTTTTTTTGATTAATGGTCTTTTAATGAAAAAAAAATCAAAAACCAATAACCAATGATTCAGCTATGATGATTCAATTAATAATAATAATAATAATAATAATAACAATAATAATAATAATAATAATAATAATAATAACAATAATAATAATAATAATAATAATAATGATAATTGGTTTTTATAACAAAACGTCTCATATCTATTTTATATATGTTTAATGGAAAAACTCATTTTTCTTCTTGAGTTTTCTTTTTCTTCTTCATTGAATGGTTAAAAATAAATTATTATTATTTACCTTTGAATTTTGTTTGACTTGAAAAACAAGAGCAAAAAAAAAGATGAAGAAGATGAAAAAGAAGAAGAAGAAAGAAAAAAAAAACAATTTATAAAAGGTTAAAAAAAAAAAAAAAAAATTTTCTTTTACGGCGGTTACTACAAAACAATAAAATTTTTTTTTTTTTTTTTAATTCGGAAAAAGGAAATGCGGTAGAAAGAACTTTTCTTCTATTCTTTTCTTTTCTTTTCTTTTGGATAGTTGTATAAAATAATAAATCAAAAGAGGCCTTTTTAAAAAAAAAAAAAAAATGGCTTGTGTGCGCGCGAGCGTCCGTTAAATTACTTTTTAAGGTTAATAAAAACGCTCGATCATCATCATCATCATTATGACGTATCGATAGGAAAACGTTAGAAAAAAATTATAAATAAATATTTTTAAAAGAATGATTGATTGATTGATTGATTGATCGATTTATAAAACTCATATCGACGAAATATTATCAAACACATACACGAGTAATTCAAAATCTATTAATAATAATAATTTTTATTTATTAATTTTTAATTCTGACGTCACCGGAAAAGTTTTTGTAACGGACGAATTTTCAGTACGCATTTATTCCTCGTGTTCTCTTTTAACGTTAATTTTTTTTTAAAGTTAAGTAATTAAAATTATTTCATCGCGGTTGGGGAGGGGGGGGTAATTAAAACACGAAAATTAATTTTAATTTTTTTAATTAAAAAAAACTCGAAATTGAAATCGAAATCGAAATGGAAAAAAATTTCAATTTATTTTTTTAAGTTAAAAAAAAAAATCTATACATAACATTCGAGTTTTATTTATTTATTTATTTTTATTTAAATAATAATAATAATAATAATAATAATAATAATAATAAAAACGGTTATTTATTTATTTTACTGCTACGTAATTTTAATATAAAAAAAAAAATCGATTTTTTTCTTTTTAAAAATGGGGAGGTAGGAGGAGTGGTTTAAAGAAAAAAAAGGGTGTATTGTAGAGGGTGACGTAAAATTTTTTTTTTTTTTGTTTTCGACGTGACAATGAAAAAAAAAATCCTTAAACAAAAAGGATCCCCAAAGAATCCAATTTTTTTTTTTAAACCTAAAAAAGCACATTAGGGGCAAAAAAAAAAAAATGAAAGAAGGTTTGCCAAAATCGGAATTTTTTTTTTTTTAAACGAGAAGAAAAAAAAGACGATTTTTTTTTTCCCGCCTCCCAACTCCCGCCTCCGTTTTCCCTCCCCTTTTTCATCCCTCCCTTCCCACTCCTCTCTCCTTCCTTATCCGGTTAAAATTTTTCCCCATTACAAAATCTTATTATTTTTTTTATTTTTTTTCATTTAAATTTTCCAATATAAACAAAACAAAAAAGAAAAATCGATATTGGTTTTAATTTAAATAAATAATTAAAACCCATTTTCTATTACTATTGTACACCTGATATTAAATTTTTTTTTTTATTTCGGGGGGGGGGGGGAAGAAGGCCGTTTGGAGAAGGGAAATCGTTATGAGGAGGAGGGAGGAAGGGCATGGGGTCGGGAGAAAAAAATATAATTTTTTTTTTTTTTTCCGAATGCAATAAAGTAAAAAGAATATAAAGTTTACGGCTAAAATTTAAAAAAAAATCATTATTATTATCATTATTATTATTAATATTATTATTATTATTATCATTATTATTATCATAAATACATTTTTTTTTTATATCATTTTTTTTTTCAAACGTCTGTATCGGATGTGATAAACGTTTATTTCGTGATTTAACCCTTTTTTTTCCTTCAAATATTTATTACTTTTATTATTATTATTATTATTATTATTATTATTATTCTCTCTTCAATTTTCAACGGTTATTATTATTATTACCCGTAATTTTTCTTTTTTCTTTTTCCTTTTTTTTTTTTCGTTTCAACACATAAATTTAAATAATTAATATTAATAATAATATTTAAAGTTATGTAAAAAAAAAAAATGTAAAGTTCGTTGACCTTAATTAAATATTTCGAGTAATTTATTAATTAATAAAAAATTAAAAATAACAATAATAATATTATAAAAGTTACTTACCACTCCGCTGTTAAATTTTCTTACTCCGCAGGGCAGTGTTGCCGTTCCGCCGATTTGTGCGATTACAACTGTTGAATTTTCCGTTGTGAAAACTTCACTTCCGGTAGCAAAATTATTACCGTAATTTTTACTCCTGTGATTTTCGTAACCTCTTCGAATTCTCACAATTTCTTTGTTTTCTGTGAAACAATATTTAAAAATTAATTTTTTATTTTTATTTTTCAAATATGGCATTTTGAAAAGAAATTTTATTACTTTTTATAACGTAATGTAATTGTAATAAAACCGTAAAAATCAATTTAAAATTTAATTTTTTTAAACAATGGGAATAATATAAAAAAAAAAACGAATTGACGAAGAGTAAACAGACTGTTCCGACACGAGGATTTCATAGTGTTTCCTGTTTGAATTGAAACCTGGATAAGATGATAAGAGATAACGCACTAATTTGAAAAACGCAAGAATGAAAACGCGCATTTCCGTCTGGAAAATTATTTTAATTTTTTAACGTTGGAGAAGAAAAAGAAGGATAAAACTTTAAAGGTGTGTTAACCAATAAATCGGAAGCTCATGTTTAATATTTTATTCTGATGACGTCATATGTTGGTTCGGAAGAACGAATAGAAAATGAAAACGTATCTGAACAAATCTTTCTCCGGAAATCTATGAAATTTTCGCGAAAAAACGAGTGAGAAATTTTTGTTTGTACTTTTCCGCCCACTAAGAGATTTTGAATGTGAAGGACGAAGGTTTCGGTTATTATTACTGGAGAAAAAGAAAACAACCGGTAAAAAAATTAAAAATGTGTCGATATCAGTACTGGAAAGACAACAACTGATCATTCCAGTGAAAACCGGTACGTGACGGTCGTTAATCACAATCGTTCACGATCTCAAATTTGTCGCAGAAAAGTGACGTCATAAAAAAAAATTCCTTTTTTTTTAAGAGAGAGAGAGAGAGAGAGAAAAGGAAAAGAGAGAAATAAAACTTACAATCGACAAGTATAAAATTTAAATATTGAAATTTAACGATTAAAGTTTTTAATCTAATTAATAAGGGTAAAATGGTATCAATAATAGGAATGAAATAAATTTTTGGGATTATTTAACGAGCTGAACAATTTTTCCACTGAATTTTCCGTTCAGCGAAATTTTTATTTTGACCGTTTTAAGTTAATTTAATAGGTTTTGTCAGATTAACGACGTGTAAGTAGTCAGAAAAAAAAATACTAACGGATTAAATAAATTTTATTTATTATTAATATTTAAATCGTCTTTTCCGTTTCCGTTTCCTCCTTTTAAAATTTCACGAATTTTCTTTTTTTTAAATTGTTTATTATTATTATTATTATTTCCATTGACATGTTTTCGTTTTGTTTTCTTTTTTTTTCTGGTCTTATTCTTTTTTTTTGTCACATTTATTTTTTATCACATTCTTTTCTTATCGTTCGATTTTCTTTTTTTTTTTTTAAATCCTTTTTTGCAAACCGTATCTTCCAGAATTTCTTTTTTTTTAATTTTATCGGATTTTTGCAAAAGAAATTTTTTTTTTTCATTCTCTCTTTCTCTCTCTCTCTCTCTCTGGAAAAATCTTTGATTTACGATTTTGAAACAAAAAAGGAAAAAAAAAATTTTTTTTATATATATAAAGAAAAGGAGGAGAAAAAAACGCTTTTTCGAAGGTTACGGGGGAACGGGGTAGGGGTAGGAAGAAAGAGGCTGGAAAAAAGAAATTTGTTTTAAAAAGTTTTTTCTCTCTCTCCACATTTTACCCCCTCCCCTCCAACACCGCCTCCCTCTCGCAATTTTATTTTATTTCATTTTTTAACATAAGATGGAAAATTTATAAAAAAAAGGAAAAAAAGAAAAATAACGGCCGTGACAATTTTTATAGATTTACAAAAAATGACGAGAATTGTTAAATAAATTTTTTTTTTTCCCGTCGGATTTAACGTGATTTAATAAAATTTCTGGAGAAATAAGAAAGAGAGAAAATATTTCCAGTTTAATTGATAAGAGAGAGAGGGAGAGAGAGAAAGAGAGAGGACAACGATTAGCTTTTAAATTAAAGTTACGTAGTCTTTGGAAAACGTCTGGGAAATTTGTTTAAAAAAATTATTTTTGACGAATATTATGACGATCAGTTGATTTAAATCCAGTAGAACTGGAGGGTACTGGAGAAGAAAAAACAACGAAGTATTTTTTTATTTATTATTCCTGATCATAAATTCTTCAACTTTTACTTTTATGGCGTCGTCGTCGTCGTTTTTGTAAAAATTTTATTTTTTCCCTCTTCTTCTTCTTCCACTTTTCGATCGGTTTTTACATAAAAAACTTTTCAGCTTTCCTTTAAATTTTTTTTGGTTTTCTTATTTTATTTTTTACATAGCTTTAAAAACCGTCACGATAAGGTTTTGATAAGGAAAAAAGAAAAAAAAAAAATTTTTTTTTATTGCACTCATGTGTAAACATTTTAAATTTAAAATTCGATATAGTTTCTCTCTTTCTCCCTCTTTCCCCCTCTTTCCCCCTCTTTCTCTCTCTCTCTCTCTTTCTCTCTCTTTCTCTCTTTTTTTCCTTCGTAAAAAAAAAAGGAAAATTTTTTAGTTTTTGGTACTGAAAAATTATTAATAAATTGTCCTTGTCCGTCGGGAGTATGATTCAATAAATTATAAAAAATTTTTTTTTAACGCCAAAAACGATTCAAAAAATCCGACATTTTGAAAAAAAAACCACGTCACGCCCGTCACGCGTTTTTTTTTCTTTATTCGAAAACTTTGTCGCGTATTGATTTTTTTTTTTACTCTATTCTCGACGTTATTATTTAGTTTTTAAAAAAAACATAAATTTCAATGTAATTTAACTTTTATTATTTTTTTTTTATAAGAGAAAGAAAACGATAAATTTATATAATTTAAAATAAATAAAACAATAATGAAACTCAATGTTTAAATAAATATGCGTGTGTGTGTGTGTGAAAAATGATGTGGAAAAGATTTTCCTAAAGAAGGAAATAAAGATATGCTTCGAACGTAACATGCACGCACGCACGCACGCACGCACGCACGCACACAAACGTCAAAAGTTAAAACCGGAAAAAGAGATTTCACATAAATGCAAAACGTTTTTAATTTAAAATATTTTATATATATATATATATATATATATATATATATATATAATTTAATATATATATATATATATATATATTAAATTTATTTTCTTTCATTCGAGCGATGAAAATCAACAACGA
>NW_002987445.1:183587-185754 GCF_000006295.1 Pediculus humanus corporis
GAATAGCAGGGAGAGTGTGGGACTTAGCCGAAGCCACTACCCAACTAAAACTCTTTCTCGGGGGAGGGGCGTTTGTGGGAGTACAACCTTCATTTCAGCCACAAACCCCTCCTGTGCCAGAACCATCAGGTCTACACTCGCGAAAGTGGAAATTTCTTTTCAGACTCAACCTGGCTGCCTCGGTCTCCCCTAAGACATCCAAGTTGAAGATTTACCGCTAGCGGACGCCTAGTCAACGTGGAAAATTCAATATCAGAATCTCCGCCCTTAAAACGTCCTCTATACCTAGCCTCCGAATAGTTGGATTACAGGGATTCACCACCATTCCCGACAATTTGTCATTTATTCCTTTTTTTTTTAATAATAATAATAATAATAATATAAAAGAGTCGGTAGGAAAACGTACGTATAATTACGTAATATTTATATTTAATTAAATATTCAAAGCGTTTGTCGTTGTTTGTTTGTTAATAGAAAACGGAATGAAATCGATCGATGATTTTATTATTGTTATTATGAAACACCCCCCTCCCTCTCTTTCTCCGTTGGAAGTAATTAGAAAATTAATTGTTTTTTCTTAAGTTGTCGTAATTGTTTATTAAATATTTGTACGTTATCGATAACGAAGGATTCAAATGCGAAAATAATAATAATAATAATAATATTAATTTAAATTTAAATACTACGAGCATATGATGCGTTGATGAAATTAAAATTTCATGTCGTTATTGTTACGTCATCATTTGAAATTGATATTGTTATTGTTATCGTTTATTCGTTTGTTTGTTTGTTATTAAATTGTGAGAATTTAAACTTATTTATATTATGTATTTAACGGCGGCGAGTTATGTAAATAGTTGTCGTTTAGTTAAAATTTTTGTAACTTAATAAATAAATGGTTTTAAACGCATATTTTATACTAAACCGCATTAAATCGTTAAACTTTTTATTATAAACCGTTATTTGTTGTTAAATCCTTTTCTTTTTTTTTCATTCTTAGTTAGCCTCACTCAATTTTGTTTTTTATTTTATGTTTTTAAAGGATTGTTTGTTGTTGTTTTTTTCCTTGTTAAAAAACGGTTAAAATTTTCCGAGTTTCCATCATTCGTTTGTTTTTTTTTTTTGCCTTTAAAACAAACGATTGTTGCGGTTTTCGATACAAATGTACTCTACATGTGCAATTTTTCCATAATAATGTAACGCTCGTTTTTAACGAATGCAAAATTATATTAGCAAATTATTTCTAAAACGTTCTTTTCAAACGTGTTATTAATTTTTTAGTACGTTTGTTTGTATCAACGGAATTCGTACAAACAAACACAATTTCAATTATTGTTTTTACTTTTTAGTAAAATAAAATTTTAATCTAAATTTTTTTTTTTTTTAATAACCATAAAAAATTTAACAAAACATAAAATTTGCAAAAAAAAATTTCTCCATATTATTATTATTATTATTATTATTATTATTATTATTATTATTATTATTATTACCTTATGCTGCAATAAATTTACAATATTAAAAAAAATTTACAGTGTTGCCGTTTTTAAAAAATTCCAAAAATAAAAAAAAATTTTCCACGTTTATTATTAATTTTTTTTTTTTTTTAATTACTTGAATTAATTTATTTTTTAATTTAAAATGGAGGAGTAAAGGGGGCTGGGAAAAGGGGGGGGGAGAAATTAAAAATTACAATTACTTGTTGCTTTCAGTGTGTTGTAACCAAAAAAAAAAATAATAATAATAATTACTGAAATATACTTTACAACAAACAGCTTTTCCACGTTCGAATCGACCGTAAAAAATTATTATTATTATTACCATTATGACGTCATAGAAGAAAAAAAAAGAATAAATTATAACGGTTTTCTTTTTTTTCTATCAACGATTAAAATTATATAAAAACAATTTCAGAGTAAGAATTCACGCGGAAAAAGAAAAGAAAAAAAAGGAAAAAAACAAATTTACGAGCGGAAAGTATTACGTATACGTTTTTATTACAGTTTCCGAAAGAATTTTCTAGAAAAAGTTTTTCCCCGAAAAGGTGAGAAGGAGTTAAAGAAAACAGTGATGCCATTTAAACAAAGAAAAGCTTTTTTTTTTTTTTAACAGATTTTAATCAGATTTTTACTTTTTTTTTTTTTAATCAATCAATAAAAACGAATTA
>NW_002987445.1:185774-190396 GCF_000006295.1 Pediculus humanus corporis
TTTTTCTTATGTTTACATAATCTCATGATTTTTAAATTGATTTTATTGTTATGTAAATTTTTTTTTTCTTTTTTTCCTTTCCTCCTCCTTCGTAATTGCAAAAAAAAAATAAATAAAAATAAATTTTCAAACAACAAACGGAATCATCATTTAAATGAGAAGACGTGGAGGGTACCGGGAAGAGGTGAGGGGGGGAGGAGGTACCGAGAAAAAAGAAATAAAATAAAACGAATGAAATTTTACAAAAGATTCTTTTTTTTTTTTTTTAAAAAAAAAAAAAGGTATTTTATTTTATTTTATTTTAAATCGTGGTGTGAAATTATTATCATTATCATTATTATTATTATCATCAACGTTAAATTCTCGTAATTGTTATTAATTTTTATTTCGTGATGAATAATATAAATCAATGAAAAAAAAACAAAATTATATAATTAAGTCCGATTATAATTCGATTGTTTTTTAAATGAACGAAATAAAATAAAATAATTTTTTTTTTTTTAAATTAACCGCAATTTACAATTTTAAAAAACTTAATTACATAATTTATTCGGGAAAGCAAAAAAGTGAGAGAGAGAGAGAGAGAAAGCGGGGGAAGGGAGAAGGGAAAGAGAGAGAGAAAAAAAAAATTGGAAAAAGTTAAAGGTAACAATAAACAAAAACAATTTTTTCTACAATAACACCTCCGTATTATCAACCCTTAAATATTAATATTAACAATTTATCAATATTCCGATTATTATTATTATTATTTGAAAAATTTTCCGGAAAAGTTTTTTAATAATTTTTTTTTTTTCCTTTCGAAACATCATCCATTATTGACATTGTGAAAAAATTAATTTTTTTTATTTTATTTTTCTTTCAATTTCTTTCGAAACGATTTATTTTTATTAATAAAAAAAAAAATTTGATTTATTTCCGATGTCAGTTTTTTTTTTTTTTAAATTTCAATACGTAAATAAATAAATAAATAAATAAATAAATAATAATAATAATAATAATAATAATATTTTTTTAATAAAATTTATAAATAAATAACGCGATCGAATCGGGGTAAATTGACAGGAGTAATAAATTTTTACAAAATATTATAAAAGAAAAAAAAATTCTAATTACGGCGGTTCCGGTACACGAGAAAATTTTCCTTTTTCTTTCCAAAGATTTTCTCTCCTTTTTGTTTTTATTCATTTTTTTTTCGGGAGGAAAGCGTTGATAAAACACCTTTTTTTACGTTGAGGGAGAGGTGTGGGGAGAAGAAGGGGAGAGAGAGAGGAGGGAGAAAGGAAAATAAAAAAGAAAATTTTCTTTTTTTCAAGTTTTCTTTCGACCTTTTTTTTTTCTCCCCCTCCCCCATTTAATTTTTGCCTTAGAAAATTTTTTTTCTGGATAAAAACTAAATGGAATCCTTCTCCCCCTACATCCCTTCCTACATCCCTCCCACCTCCCCTTCCTTCCCCCTATTTTAAATTCCACTCAAATCTTAGCTGCCAAGTGATTTAGGACTTATTAAGTTTTACAATAAAAAACAAAAAAAGAAAAAAAAAATGTTTTTTTTTTTTAAATTTATTTCTCCTTCGATTGTTGTTGTTGTTTGGTTTTTTTTTTTATTATTTTAAGTGTCTATTTTAATCAAATTACGAAGGTTATGTACGTATATACAAAACAAATAAATAAATAAATAAATCTTAATGAACTTTCATTTAGTTTTACTTAATTACGTTAGAGATAAAATTTCTTTAGGAAAAAAAAAGAAAAAAACAAAAGAAAAACTTTTCTCTTATTTTTCTTTGTTTATTTTTATTTTTTTTTTTTAAACTTTAGTTCATTGATTCATTCATTCATTCACTTGTTTTTTTGTCGTTCCTTAATGAATTCTTTTTGATTATTTATTTTAATTAAGTTTATTTACAATCGTTATAATAAAAATATTAATATTTTCTACTACCTACTTCGTTCGATTTTCTTTTTTTTTCTTTTCCGCCATTTTGAAAATTTTACTTACAATTTCCACGACAATTTTTCTTTTTTTTTAAATTTCTTTGAAATTTGACTGTTCGTTTTTACACTTAATAAAAATCAAAATATAAAAAAGGATTAGCGTAATTCTTTCTGAATAAAAATAAAAATTCATCGTTGAAAATGTCGATAAAGATTTTTAAGTTGACAAAAAAAAGATTTAAAATTTAAATCCTCAAATCCTGAGGCCCCCATTTGTATTTTATTTTTTTTTTAAAGTGGGGGGAGGGGCGGTTTAATAATTACGTAACCGTAAAAATAATAAAAACATATTTTTCCGATTGTTAAATATTTTACGCCGTGAAAATTTTAATAATAAAAAATTATGTTGCCGAATGCAATCCAAATCTCGATCGAAAACCGTTAAATAAATTTTCGCGCCCGCCATTTTTTTTTTAAACTTCCATCGAATATTTTTCTCTTCGTTTTATAATAAATTCATTTTTAAAAAAAATTTCAAAATGGC
Organism: Pediculus humanus corporis; assembly: GCF_000006295.1. Classification (NCBI taxonomy): domain Eukaryota; kingdom Metazoa; phylum Arthropoda; class Insecta; order Psocodea; family Pediculidae; genus Pediculus; species Pediculus humanus. The sequence continues at coordinate 188,257 of NW_002987445.1, forward strand.
GGAAAATAATAAGAAAATATTTATTATATAGAAATCTTGTTCATGTTTTAATTTTATTTATCCTAACGACTAACTTCCACATAATCATATTTATGATTGATGACGTAATTTTTTTTTTAAACGTATAAACGGATTTAAAAATTTTGCGCCAAAATTTTCAAAACGAAAAAAAAAATTTTCCGACTCTTTTTTATTATTATTTTATATTTCATAAAGTTGAACGTTCCAAAAAAAATAAAAAAAAACGACAAAAGTTATTTATTTATTTATGTAATTAATCTTAATAAATAATAATAATAATAATAATAATAATTTAAATTTTTGTTGAAACGCTTATCATTATACGTCATTCAAAATTTTCATGACGACTCTTTAATAAATTTTTGTTTTAAAAAAAATAAAAAAAAAGTTGATTGAATTTCTATTTGCGAACGAACGGGGGAATAAAAAAAGGGTAAGTGAAAAATGGGAGTGCAAAAGGAGTGCAAGGGAGGTACAAAGGGGGTGCAAAAGAAGTGCAAAAAGGGGGCACGAAGCGATGACAAAACAAAAATATAAAAAAACAATAATAATAACATTTTTACGCTCTGATTAATAAGTGCGGGTTTAAAGTGCGAATCGTTGTTTTATACAGAGAAAATTACCCTCCCCCCTTTTCTCTCCCCCTCTTTCTTTTTTTGTCGGTTACGTGTGTGTACGTGTGCGCGTGCACGTGTTATATGTGTAAGTGCTTTTATAATCGATCTTTAATAAAAAATGAAAAGTCATTTTCAATGGTACGACGAATATAATAATAATAAAATTTTTTATAAATGATTTATGTCGTTTGGATAAGAGCAAAAAAGAGAGAAAAAATGTATTTTATTACGTAACAATTTTATTATTATTATTATTATTATTATTAATATTATTATTATTATTATTTATGTACATATTATTAAAATTTAATAAAATGTTAATAAAAAAAAAAAATATATATTTGCAATGCGTAATACGACGACGACGACAAGTACGATAATGACGTGAGATTACTATTATTATTATGTAAAACATCAAACATGAGCAAAAGACATTTTCTTTTTCTTACATAATACTTTTTAGAAGCAAACAAAAATTTTCTTTTCGAAAAAAGAAAAACGTTTTTGACTTTTTTGAGAAAAGAAATAAGAAAAAAAAAAAAAATTTTTTTTTTTTTTGGTTTTTATTTTTTTTTATTGTTTTGCTTTTGTCGTTTTATTTTTTATGCGGTTTAAGATTTTCATGGTTTATGTTTTTCTTTTTTTTTTCCCTCCTTCTCCCCTCCTCCTTCCCTCCCCCTTTCTACCCACACTTTTTATCCTTATTTTCTTCTTTTTTTTTTGTTATTTCTTATTGTTTTATAAATATATTTTAGTTTTTGTTGATTTTGTGAAAGAAACCAAAAAAAAAAAAAAAAGAGGCTCAGACTTGTTTACATTAACAGCTGTCTTTTTTTCTAAAAATAATGCATTTTCAAGAGAGTGAGAAAGAATTAGAGAGAGAGAGAGAGAGAGAGAGAGAGAGAGAGAGAAATACTTTAAAAGAAAATCTTATATATAAATTCGACTTAAAATTTTTTTATTTTATTTTTTTTTTATTCTTCATTTTTTCTTTCTTTTGTCTGATCGTATCGTTTGTTTAATAAAAAATTTTAAAAATGACGTCATGATTAATGGCGGTATTATTATTTTTTTTTTCGACCAATGAAAAACGTTTTAAATTTTTTTAACGGATAAAAATCCATACGAATAAAATAAATATTATTAATAAATTTTTTCTTTTTCCTTTTTCTTATTTGAACGTTTCCGAACGTATCCGAACGGTGAATTTTTTTATTTTGATTTTATTAAACGTAGACGAATTTACTTAAATAAAGAAAAAAAATTTTTTTTTAAAAGAAAAAATAAAAATAAATAAAAATAATAAAATCTCTTTAGAAAGAGGAGAAGAAGAAAAAGGGAAAAAAAATTCATCTTCAAAGCGTATTTATTACCCTTCCAACATTTTTTTTTTTAATAAAAAAATTCGCATTTGATTATTTTATATATATATATATATATATATATATATATATATATATATATATATATATATATATATATATATATATATATATATATAT
>NW_002987445.1:190416-195903 GCF_000006295.1 Pediculus humanus corporis
TTATTATTATTATTATTATTATTATTATTATTATATTATTTATTCAAAAAACGTTTTTTTTAAAAATTTTTTTTTTTTTTTTTTTGTAAACAAAATAAAAAAAAAATTTTTCAATTTTTATTAAAATACGTTAAAATAAAAAAAAAAGAGAATAAATTTATTAATTATTTTTTCCAGAGAAATGAAAAAAAAAAAAAAAAAAAAAACTTTTCCAGAATTCAAAAAAAAAAATTTTTCCAAAACGCAGGAAATACGTCACGTTTGTTTTCATTCCCTCAACAAACAAACAAAAAAAAAAAATTTTTTTATTGCGTGCGCGTTCGTTCCTATGTGTGTGTGTGTGTGTGTGTGCGTGTGTGCGAGCATTAATTTTTCTTTTTTTATTCTTCATATCGTAAAATGAACGAACTAACGACGACAATGGCGATGACGATAATAATAATACTATCAAAAAAATAATGATATTAATAATAATAAAAAATTCAAAACGATTACGCGCCAAAACTTTTTTTTTCTTCCTTTTTTTTTTAATAAAAAATTTTAAAAAACTTAAAAAAACTTCTTAAAGTCTTTTACCTAAATGTTTAGTCACGCTTAAATTTATTTTATTATTATTATTATTATTATTATTATTATTATTAGTGTTAAATACGATTAAAGAAAAGAGAAAGGGAAAAAAATTTTTTTTTTTTTTTACTTAAATAAATGACGTCAGAAATTATTTAAATTATCTAAAATTTTATTTAAAAAAATAAAATATATGTATATATGTGTATATAGAGGATAGATTTTTGATTAAAAATAATTTAAAGCAGACGACGTTTTGAAAAAAAATTTTTTTTTACCAAGGTTAATAACAACGGTTCGTTTGTTTTTGTATTCGAGATGCGACGTTTGGGTTTTCCGTAAAAAAAAATTTTTTTTTTTTTTTTTCGTTAACATTCTCGTCGTGGTCGAACGTTTTCTCCCTCCCCTCCTTCTTCCCCTACTCTTCCCGTTCGCAAGAAAAAAAAAACTTATAAGTCTATGCAAATCCCACGACTGGAATGATGTTCAATGATCCCGAAGGCTTTTTTTCTTATTAATAACTTTTTCACGTTCATCAAAACCTTTTTTTTTTTTTTTTAATTAAAGCTCGCAAAAAACGCAAAAAAAAAAAAAAAAAAAAAATTCAACAATTTTTTTTTTTCGGTATTTTAGGTAAAAAGTTGTTTATCCCCTCTTCCTTACCTTCCCTCTCCTCCCTCTTCCCCTTCTCTTTCTCCTTCCCTTTTCCTAACCTTTGCAAAATTCATTCGCGTTATTAAATCATTTATTTATATGTATTTTTTACATTTAAAAAAAAAATGTGTTCGACTTTCAATAAAGGTTTTACCCGGGGAGGGAGAAGAGGGGAGAGTAGGGAGGAGGGAAAACGGTGGGTGAACGAAAAAGTGTGAATTACACCGAAAAACTTTATAAAAAAAAAAAAAAAGGAAAAGTTTTTGAATATTTAAAGGAAAATTTTTCGAGAAAAAAAAAAAAACATGTAAAAATCACATGTAATTTACGCCCATTTACTTTCGAAAATTTTTCTTTTAACAACATGCGATGTCGAAATATGTGTGAACTCAACAAATTTTTTTTTTACTTTAATAATAATAATAATAATAATAAGAATTATTAAGTTGGAAGCATTGTTTATTTATTTTTTTAAAAGTTTTGTTGTGTGAGTGAGGGAGGAATGGAGGAAAAGGGGAAGGAAGAGGGAGAGAAAGGAAAGCGAAGAAGGTGGGGAAAAAAAAAATTTATTTATTTATTTGATTTAAATTAATTAAATTTAATTTTAAAAACAAACGAATCGATACGAAAACAAACAACAACAAAAACAAACGCACGAAAAAAAATTTTTGTTTGCTTGTTTGTTTCCTAAGAAAGGAAGAAAAATAAAATTTTTGGCTCGAAAAATACAAATTTAAAATTTTTTTTTTAGTTGAGTCAGGGAAAAAAAAAATTTATGCATTTTCTTTGTAACGAAAAAAAAAATGTGTTTTCGCTCAGCGTTTTCTTTTTTTTTTTTTCGTGGCAATAACTAAAAAAAAAAATCGTTTCGCTTTTCGTTATTATTATTATTATTTTTTTTTTCGGGGAAAAAAGGGAAGAGAGAAGGAGGGATGAAAAACAGGATTGAAAATAAGTTCAAATTAATAATAATTTTTAAAATTTTTTTCCAAAAATTTTCTCTTTAAATTTTCCCCATTTATATTTTTCCAAATCGACGACAAAACAAATAATAATAATAATAATAATACTAATATTATGAGTAAACAAAATAAAAAATTTTTTCTCGGAAAATTTATTTATTTTTTTATTTTTACTATTAGTTAATAAAACCATCATGGCTGTCAGTTTTAAAACAAAACTGAACAAAACAAATAAATTCAAAAACTTACTTTACAATAAGACTTTTATTATTATTATTATTATTATTATTATCATTATTATCATTATCGTTATCATCATCATTAATCCTTTCGAACGTTTTCTCTCCCCGTTTATTTTTATTTATTTATTTATTTTCTTTCTTTCTTTCTTTCCGCCATTTTATTTATTTATATTTTTCCCGCGTTGAATTTTCTCTTTAAAAAACAAATATTCAAATATTACCATCATCATTATCATTATTATTATTATTATTTCACATCAAACAATTCGTAATTTAATTTTGAATTTGTAAAAAAAAAAAAAAAACAACAACCCCGGCTGTTAATAATAATAATAACGGAATAAAGTTTTTCGTCTAGAAAATTTTTTTTTTGTTGTTTTTGTGGAAAATGTCGGTTTCGTAATAAAAATAATCGACCGAAATAATTTCCGGTAATTTTACCAGGAGAAAAAAAAATGTTTAACAAATACGTTGGGTTAATATAATAATTATTATTATTATCGTTAAAAAAAAAGGGAGGAAATCCGTTTTGGAAATTTTCTTATTGGTTATTGAAAATTTTGTTTAAAATTTTAATTAATTTATTTATTTATATTTTCCTCTTTAATAATTTAAAATTATTTAATTATTATTATTATTCGTATTATGCGTGCGTAAAGACATTTAAATTATTATCATTATCATCATATTACGTAATCAACGATTAAAAAAAAAAAAGCGACGACGATGACGAGCGACGGCAAACAACAAACGACAACAACAAACTCGCAAACATTTCGACTTCCGTTTTACGTCTCTTCCTTTCTTCCTTCCTTTCATTCGTTTAAAATATTTTCAAAAATTTTTTTTTTTTAAATTTTCCCTTTTGAACTAAATTCACACACAAACAGCCGAAATGAATTGATGATGATGATGATGATGATAATAATAATAATTACTAAACCAACTCGTCGTTGAATTAATATAAAAAAAAATTTTTTTTTTTTTGTTAAAAAATTTAAATTTTTAAGTAAAGGAAATACGTAAAAAAAAAAATTAAATTATGAAAAACGTGTAACGTGTTTTTTAAATATATATATAATAAAGACGTGGAAATAGAAAAAGGGAAAATTTTTGTTTTTTTTGTTTTTAATTTATGCAAACGTAATTAACGTAAAGTTTTTGTGTTGTTGTTTGTTTGTTGTTTAAACAAGGTTTAGTGTTTTTAGTATTTGAATTATTAAATATACGATTTAAATTAATTTGTAAATAAATATTTTACAACTGTCCTCCCACGGAGAGTTTTTATTCAACGCGACGATTACGAGAATAATAATAATGATAATAAGGGGAGAGAAAAAGAATGTGTATTTACGTGTAAAAGGACAGGGGGAGATGGGAAGGGGGCGAGGGAGAGAAAAATCGACCGAGTAAAAATTACATTTTTTAATAAAAAAAAAAAAAAAAATTTTTTTTGTTTTGTTAATAACAAAGCTTTTTTTTTTTTTCATAAAACAACTCGAAAGAATAAAAAGGAAAGTTTCCATTTTTTTTTTCATTTTCCTTTTTTTTCCTTTTTTTTTTGCCATGGAGAAAAAATTTCATAATTTAAAAAAAAGTTTTCCTTTTTCCAAAAAAAAAAAAAAAAAAAACGAAAAAAAATTTACAAAATAACGAATTTGATTTAATTACGTTTTTTTTTTTTTTGTTTTCCTTTAATATCGAATTTTTTTTTTTTCATTTTAACGTTATACGCCCGCGTATTTTATTATTATTTACCCCGCGTTTTTTTTTTTTTACATGAAAAATATCTCCGGGAGTAAAAATTTATCAAAAAAAAAAAAACTAAAGAAAAAATTTTTTTTTGAAAATTAATCGTGAGAAAATTTAACACTTGTTTTCATTTGAGAAGAAACATAAAAAAATGGGTAAAATAAAAAAGGAATTAATAATAATAATAATATTAATAATAATAATAAATAATAATAATAATAATAATAATAATAATAATGATAATAATTGTTATAAGTTAAAAGAGAGAACAAGCGGTTTATTATTATTTATTTAAATAACTAAACTTATTTTTAAATAATTTATTATCGGGTAAAAAAATTAAAATTAAGTTATATATTTTTTTTTATTGTAAAATGAATTATAAATTATTTGATATTTCAAATGCAAAATGGTTTTTTTTATAATTTATTTATAATTTTTTTTTTCATTTTTTTTTTCGGTTAATTTAAATAGAAAATAAAAATAAATATAAAATGATGGAAATGAATAATAATTTATTTACGTTATTCGTTTTTTTTAAAACCGGAAATGAAACGAAAATTAATTTTGTGCGTTTTTTTGCGTTTTTAATTTATCTTGCCTTGATAACGCGCGTAAATGCGTATAGGACGTGTATTATGTTGGATTAAAACGTTTTTCGTTGATAACAACCCGACTAAGTTTTTATTTTTGTTTTAATATCGTGGCAGAAGAATATTTCAATACACTTATCAATCAACCACGCGTTTATGTAAACATTCTTTTCGATTAATCGATCGAAAAAGAACTCATGGGGCGGGGGAAATGAATGAAAAACAGAATCCGAATGGAATTTTATTAAAATAAAAAAAAAGTATATTCGTAGTACTATCAGTTATTAAACTCGACCGTTATCAATTTATTTTCCCTTTAATAATAATAATAATAATAAAAAAGCCAACGGCCATAGCGTGCTGGTCACACCGGTTCCCGTACGATCACCGAAGTTAAGCAGCATCGGGCGTGGTGCAAACTTGGATGGGTGACCGTTTGAGAACGCCACGTGCCGTTGGCTTGAGAACAAGACAAAGTAAGAACCAAAAACAAAATCTTGTTCTACTGTCGACCTGAGGCAGCTCGACGAGAACGTGAATTTCACTGCTTCTGACCCTGGCCACTCCAAAGATGTTAGTCACCGGAGCCCAGTTCAGGAGACAAATCGTTCCCATCGAAAAAGACGGACTCAGGAAGACCTTCAAGAATTGATGTGGTGCTATCTTATAATAAGTGGCACCACCGAAATTCGAGTATTTGTCCCTAAGGAATCGGGT
>NW_002987445.1:195923-211489 GCF_000006295.1 Pediculus humanus corporis
CCACGCGTTTATGTAAACATTCTTTTCGATTAATCGATCGAAAAAGAACTCATGGGGCGGGGGAAATGAATGAAAAACAGAATCCGAATGGAATTTTATTAAAATAAAAAAAAAGTATTGTCGTGGCCCGATTCGATTATCGATTCACAACGTTGATCTTCCTCCGCGTTCGTGGTATTATTCAAGATTGAAATCGAACACACTTTTAACGAAAGAAGAATTATATTGATTGTAAGCAACAGAAGAACATTTTACAACATGTTACATGTACAGAACAAATTAGTCACTAAAATAATGTTATGAACACTACTAGTTGTAAACACAATCACAAAACTAGACCTAGACACAAGTTGAACTCTAAGATATCAGGAGAAACCGATGAACTAAGAGTCGAACACCAAGAACGAAGAGTTGTGCAACAAGAACCAAGTCCTGAGAAACAAGAACCGATGGCTGAGACGTTCAGCCTCCTTTTATAAGTTCTGACTATCGCTAGTCATTGTTCATTCACTCACTCAAGATTAGCGAAGCTTCCAAAAATGCTGACTATGTGTCTACGATATGAATAGTCACTATCTCCAGACATGCTGACTTTGCGTCTACCATGTGAATGGAGTCACTATCTCCAGACATGCTGACTTTGCGTCTGCTATGTAAATGGAGTCACTATTCTCACTCATTTATCATCACATTTGATATGGGTTCATAACAGTATATTCGTAGTACTATCAGTTATTAAACTCGACCGTTATCAATTTATTTTCCCTTTAATAATAATAATAATAATAATAATTCAATAAATTTTATTTATTACCTTCCTCTACCTTTTTTTACGTAATCGTCGCTTTGTTATTTTTCCATAAATATAATTTTAACACGTGACGATGAAACAACCGCCTCCCCTTCCCTCCTCTCTCCTCTCCTCTCCCCTCCCCCCACCCGACAAACAAGGAAACAAAAAAAAAAGAAAATTCTTTTTTACTAAATATTCCGATTATTAAAATTTATTAAATAAAAAAAAAAGTTGTTATTAATAACTTTAATATCGTTTGTTAATAACCATCCGGTCAAAATATAAAACCAATAAAATTTTTTTAATATCGAATATTTTTTTTTTTTTTCAATTTTAAAACAAAATTAATATGGGAGGGAGAGAGAGAGAGAGAGAGAGATGGGGGAAAGAGAGGGAGAGGGGATAACATTAAGTTTAAAAAAAAAAATTGAATGGGGGGAATCCCCGGTTTTTTTCACGACACTGCCACCGAACACAACAACAACAAAAAATAAATAAATAAAAAAACCAAAATACATTTCGGAGTGAGTAAAAAAAGGCAAACAAACAAACAAACAAACAAACAAGCAAACAAACATACAAAAAAAAATCTCGAATCGAACTGAAAATGGAATTTTTTTTTGTATTTTTTTTTTTTTTATTGAGACATTTATCTCCTCTACGAAATCGAAAATTTATGATAAATTGCATAAAGTTTATTGCTTAAATTCTTTTGTGCCACGTTTTTTTTTTTTTTTTTTAGTTTTCTCAACCGATAAATTTTCAATAAATTTGTTAAATTTTATTGGTTAAAAAAAAAAAAACAAAATTAATAATAATAATAATTATTATTATTATCATTATTATTATTTAGGTAGTTTAGAATCGGGATAAATATTTCGACAAAAAAAAAAGAAAAGTTTTTTAATTTGAAAAACGTTGTAAATTTTTTTTTTTTTGTTTTTCATCGATAAAACAAAAATTCGTTGGTTCGAAGCCAAAAAATGGCGGGAAAATTTAAATTATGAAAAATATAAAGGTAAAAAATCACCAGGTAAAAATTTCACATTGATTATTATTATTATTATTATTATTTGGAAACCTTTTTATCACCTTTTTTGACGTAATTTTTAATTAGAAAATCAAAAGTAGAATTTTAAATATTTTTTTTCTTTTTTTCTTTTTTTTCTTTTCGGAAGTACCAACATTAGAGAGATTAAAAAAAAAATTCTTTTTTTTTGTTCTTATCTTACGGGCTTTGAACGTGTTAAGAATATTATTTTTTTTCATAAAATTTTCTTTTGTTTGACTTTTCCTACGGCTTAAATTCAAATTTTTTTTTGTTTCTCCGAACGTACGCGCACGCGTACACGCACCCATTCCCACGCACATAAATACTTTTTGTTTGTCGCGCAACAAAGACAACAACTTGAAAAAAAAAAAAAAAAATAGATAAATTCGTCCATCATTCTGAAGGTCTTAAACCAAAATGGAGGATGCAAAAAAAATTTTTTCTTTTCCTTTTCTCTTCTCCTCGAATTTAAATTTACGGGAAAAGCGAATTAAATAATAATAATAATAATAATGATGATGATGATGATGATGATGACTTAAACCATAAAAGTGAAATATTAAACTCGAATTTCATAACTTTAACATTTTTTAAATTCGCTAAACTTAATTGGAATTGAGTTTAGATACGTTTTCGCAATTTTGTTTCGTTTTCTCCTTCCACGTTAAAAAAAAAAAAAAAAACGTGTTTTTTTTTTCATTTTAATGTAAAAATAAAAATAGTTCTGGAAAATTCCATGAATAAAAGTTAATATATCTGAATAAATATTTGAGTATGTTTATATATATTAAATTTTTTTCTTTCTCTCTCTCTGACAACGACGTCATGACAAAATTTGTTTTTTTTCAATTTTAAATTTATCGTGGTGGAAAAAAAAAAAAAAAATTACTTTTTCTTTTGCCACGTTTTTTGTTTTTTATTATGCCTTTTCCTTCCTATTATTTTAAAACAAACAAAAATTTAAAATTATAACACAAAAAAAAAAGTTTTTATTTTAATATCACGTGTGTTACGTTTTAAAAAAATTTTAATTGTTTGTTGTTTGTTGTTGTTGTTGTTGTTAAATAAAAGTTTAAATCGTGGGTATGTTAAATAATAAAAAAAAAAGAAAAATTTATAATGAAAACGTTTCGTTTGTATTTGAAATTGAATCAAATTACGAAACACAAACCGAAATCGAAAAGATTTTGACAAATAAGAGAGACAGAGACAGTGAGAAAGATAAAAAGAAAAAAAAATAACAATCAATTACAACAAACAAACAACGACAACGTGTGACGAAAATAAATAGTTTCGAAACGACATTTTATTAAAAAAAAAAAAAAAGTAATAATAATAATAAGAATAATATAAATTTTTTTTTTTACTAAAGTATTAAATCTTTTTTCGTTTTTCATTTTCCCTCAGCACCCCCCCCCCTATCCTACCGTCACCTCACGTCATTTCCGGCGGCCATTTTTATTTTTTTACAGTCTGTCTTACAGGTTCGTTTTACAGTTTTCAGCTCGATTACTAAAAAAAAAAACGTTGACAGGACTTAACGTAGCTTTTATTCGTCTCTTAAATTTTTGTCATTTATTTTAAAGTCTTTTTGTTTGTTTGTTTGTTTGTTTTCTTTTTTTTAACCCTCTTTCATTTTTTATTTTTTAGTCTTTGTGTGATAGATGATGTGATATAAAAACTAATTTTCTCTTTTTTTCTTTTTTTTTATTCAAATTTTTACGGTTTAAATCAAAAAAAAAAAAAAAAAAAAAACCGCCAACAAACGGCGGTTTTTTTTCTCACGAGATTACGTAATTATTTCATTCCTTTTTTTTTATTACGTATTAAAAAAAACTAGAAAAAGCTTTAAAAATTAAAATTATCATTATTATTATTATTATTATTATTATTATCATCATCTTACATTTTTATTTTATATGTATAAAAAAAAAAAAAAAAGTTTCAGGTTTGTTAAATTCGATGTTTGTAGTCCACCTTTACGGATTTCAAATAAATTTCATTTTTGTTTTTTTTACTTTTATGCATACAAAAAAAAAACTCGTTCGGGGAGGTGTGGGGAGCACGCGCACACACCTTCACACACGTACGTGAGAAAAAAGAAAATTTTTTTCTTTTTTTTTTTTTAACTCGCAATAAAATAATTTTTTTTTTTTTTTGAACAAAATTATTTGGCGTCGAATTTTAGTGGATTTAATTTTTCGTGGCACGATATTAAAATTAAAAGTGAGAAAAATAATAATAATAATAATAATAATAATGAAAAAAAAAGAAGGTTATTAAACGGGGCGAAAATTTTTTTTTGTCTTGTAGACCCTTATTACATGTCGATTGTTTTTATTGATTTTTCCGAAAATAAATTTCATTTACGTTTTTTTTTTTCGATCGTGTAAAAAAAAAAAAAAAGTTTTTCACGGCCTTCTTTTCTTCGAAACGAACGTAAAAACTACAGGTTAACGCGTTATCATTATCATTATTATTATTATTATTAATAAAATGTTTTAATAATTACAAGTGTAAATAAAAATAATAATTTGTTTAATTGATTTCGATCCATTAAGAAAAAAATTTTTTTGGGTTTTCTTTGTCATTGGGGTAGTTTATGTAATTTTCTCGTGCCACGACGGATTTGAATGATTTGCAAACGCGCGTAAAAATTTAACAATAAACTTATTGAACGTTTTCTCATACGTTGTATCCTTCAAAATAATTTTTTTTTTTTCGTAACCTTTATCCGAACAAAAGAATTTTATATTTCTAAGGTCAACGTAATAAATTTTTCCTTTCTTTTTTTTTTTGAAGTTCACTTACAAATAAATAAATGAGTGCATGATTGCGTATGTGCGTGCGTGCGTACGTGCGTGGGAGTACGCGTGCGTATTTTTTTTAATGGGGAGGAGGAGAGAGCGAGAGGGTGAAGTGGAAAATAAAAAAAAAATCGATTTCGGACATTAAGGAAAAAAAAAAAAAAAATTTACATAATTTAAAAAAAAAAACTTCAATTTTCGTCTGCTTAAAATAGCAGAAGAAAAACTTATGCGTTTTTTTTTTTTTTTTTAAATATACATATATATATATAAAATTTATTACTTTCAATCCGAACAAATTTTATATTAAAAGGAGGAGAAGGAGGAGGGGGGAAGAAAAAAAAATTCCATTTTTATTTTACAAATTGAATGTTCTTAATAATCATCGTCAATATTATTATTATTATTTATGCGTTCGGCAATTTTATTAAAGTTTTATTATTATTATCATTATTTTTCCCCCCTCCCCAATATTTAAAAAGTCTCTTCCTTAAATTATAACTTCTTATTCTTTAATTAAATGTTTGGATTTAAAATTTTTTTTCGTTTTCATTTTTTCCTTTGATTCGTTTGCCCTCCCCGCTCTCTCTGCCCTCTCCCCTTCCCCCCTCCCGTCACAAATATTATTATTAGTATACGATTCGTGATAAAAGAAAATTATGTCGCACACAAAAACAAGGAACGAGGGAAAAAAAACAACGCACACAACTTTATTATTATTAACCGAAAAATTCTAATAATAAAAAGCATTTATATTAAAAATAAAAAATCCCTCCGGGAAACAACCGACAACAACAACAACAACAAACATACAAACGAAAATATTATCCGACCATTTTAAGTCAGTTTTCATCAAAATGCATACATATTAAAACCGGCCGACGGATAGAGCGGGGGGCGGGGAAAGAAGAAAAATCTTTAACGAGTTAGTTTTTCAAAACCTAATATAAAATCTCTTATTCGTGTTTAAAAATTATTAAAATATTTTTTAACGTGCGTGCGTGCGTGCGAGCGTGTGTGAGCTTAAATATAACAACAAAATCCCCTTTAATATTCGGTTTTTACATTTAATTGGTTTTTACGTGTTAAAATCGTCACGTGTTTGATTTGAACGTTGAAACGTTTTTTTTTTTTTTTATGGCAAACGAAATGTTTGTCGTTATCGGCGGGACGTTTTGGCGGGAAATTTGAAATTTAATTAGTTAATACAAAAACTTTCGTTCCCGTTTTTTTTTTTTTTTTTTTACGAAAACTCCAAACGGTTTTCAACTCGATTTTTTTATAAACATTTTAATGTTTATAAACTAAATGCCCGGAAATGTTTTTAAAAAAAAATTTTTTTTAAATATCGTGAAGTGAACGCTTTTCCGGTTTGTACGTCGGTTTTTAATTCGACCCGCATTATAAAAAAAAAAAATTGTTTTACTTCATGTGGTTTCACGTTTCTTTTTCGTTATTTTTTTATTATTTTTTTTTTTTTTTGTCTAAAACCCCGTTTTTAACTACGAAATTTTTTTTTTTGGTTTAAACCAACGGAAAATTTTATTTATTTTAAATTTGTTGTAGTGGCAGTAATAAAAATACCGGAAATGAATTTAATCATTTAAAAATTATTAATGATAATAACAAAAGTAATAAAACAACAACAAAATGAGGTTTTTAATTAATGCGAAACCCGAAAATATAATAATAATAATAATAATAAATTTTTATTAATGATAATAATAATAATAATAACAAGAAACATGAAAGCCTGGTTTTGTGAACTTTTGTAAAAATTATTATATTTTCATCGAAACGTTTATTGATAAACAATAAAAAAAAAATTCGTTTCCGGTGAAATCAAATGTTTTTGAAAGTAATTTTTTTATTTTTCTTGTTTGTATTGTTTGTCTTATTAAAACAAATCGATAACAACCGTTCAAACACCTTTAAAGGGAATTTGTTGTTTTTTTCGTCAATCAATTTACAGGAATGATTTCGGTTGATTAGTTTTTTCTACTAAATTACAACCGATATTATAACCGATATTATAACCGATATTATTAAAATATTATCACGCACAAACGCATATTTAAAATATATATATAAATAAATATGCGTGTGCGTACACACGTGAGTGCGTGCGTGTGCGTGTTTATAAATGTAGACAAAAGCGTCAAGCGTATAAATTTTCCCGTTGATTTAACGCATTTTCAAAATAACGCACACATTTGAGAATTTGACATGTTGCGTCATAATTCATTATTATTAATCGTCGTCATTCGTTCGTTCATTCATTCATTCAATCATTCATTCATACCTTTCTTAAAAAACACAATATATATATTTATCATTTAATACGGAAGGATTTATTTAACAAAATTCGTCGCGTGAAATACGCACGCGAAAATATTTTTATAAAGTAATTTATAAATAAATAACTTATTATTTAAAAAAAATTTTCTTAATTTTAAATTTTTCGTCTGCTTTTCTACCCAAACGGGGTAAAAAAAAAAAAAATTTTTAATCAAACGTTTTGTTAATTGCGATTTAAAAAAAAAAGTTTTTCCGTATATATTTTGTTTTTTTCGTTTTTTTAAAAAGTGGAAATAAGTTTTTCAGGAACTAAAAAGGTTTTTATAAAAGTTTTTTTTAAACGTTGTCCCCGGTTGTTTCCGGTTTAAAAGAAAAAAAAAAAAAAACTTTTATAAATTCGTCGTTAATTTATTTGCGTTTAAAGTTGTTAAAATTTTTGTTTATTCCGCCATTTTGTTTGTTTTCTATTTTTTTCATTTAAAATTTAATCTAATAATTAAATGTGAGTGACGCTCTATTATTATTATTATTATTATTATTATTATATCTCGTTTTTATTATAACGAATTTTATTTTTTCAATCGTAAATTATTTTTTCAATCCCCCCTCCCCTCGATTAAATCCCCGTTTATTTTTATGCAAATTTTTTTTTTTTTTTTTTTATGTTGGGTTCCGCCGAATTGGGACGAAATTTTCCCGTTGATTAATTCGCAGAATCGACATTTTCTCTCTCTCTCTCTCTCTCTGACTCCCCTCCCTGTTCTCCTCCTCCTCCTCACTTAAAACCACCATATTTTCCATTCCGCTTCCCTCCCTCTATAAAATGTCACTGATATGTTGACAACAAATAAAATAAAAAAAAAATGTTGGCCATCTTAAAAAAAAAAAAAATTACTGGTAGAATTTTTTTCACATATGCAAAACGTTCCTTTAAAACAAAGTAATATTAATAATAATAATAATAATAATAATAATAATAATGATAATGATAATAATGCATTATCTGAAAAGAGTAAACGTTTATAACATTAAAAAAACGCGCGCGATTGGAAACCACGTCGTGGAAAACGGAAGTATTCGTCACAGCTGCACATGATCAGGAGACCTACAAAATCAGGTACGAGAAAATAATTTTCAAGGTCAAAAACAAAGAGAACAATAGGACAAAGTACTCAGTCATTTGCCTAACGCCATCGGAAACAATCCAATACTTTAAATTCCGGATGTACGATTTTGTTAAAACACGTGCTTCACCAAGCTAAACATGCAGAGGATTAGGTGAATGAAGGATGATACAACCACAACCGGTATGGTTTTATACAAACGACAAACACATCCAGCCAACCAACCAGTTATTATCATCATAAGGCACAATTTTAAAAAAATGTATTTTAACTAGAGTAAAGTATCCGTGCCGGCGGAAATTCGAAGGTAAGAATCCTCCGCAAAGTAAACAATCCCGATCATGTTGAAACCCCCTCGGAGGCATGAGCCACATTCAACAAACAAGAACCAACCGGCATACGTATCACCACCGATAGTCTCGCGAACTTGAAATCGGGTACACACACCAAAAAATAAAATCTAAAAAACATTTTTAAAAAAAATAATAAAATTGTTGATTAATAGTAACGAAACGTGACCGTACGTGATTAAACGGAAATGACGACAACGATGACGACGACACGTTATCGAATGAATTTATTCAATTTACTTTTCAATAAAAATTTTTTTTTTTTTCCATCTTAATTTCTTTCATTATATACCAACCGGAAACCCTTTTTTTTTTTTTTTTCATTAATTAAATTAACCGCGCGACCTCACTTTATCATTCATTCATTATAAATTTTCCGATTTGATAATTAAAAAAAAAAAAAAAAAAAAAAAAAAAGCCTAAATAATAATAATAATAATAAATTTTCTTTTGGCGGGTGTGGGGGGGGACGTGAAATTCGCTGCGGATACGTACTCGTAATTTTTAAAGATGGAGATTTATCATCGACTTTACATTATCACGTAATAATTTTATTTATTATTTTATTTTTTAATGACTCTCGACGACGACGACGACGACGTCGACGTCGACGATGACGTCAGACATTAAAATTTTTTTTTTCTCATAACTTTTTGTTAAAAAAAAAAAAAAAAAAAAGAAATTTTCTTTTTTCGCATAAAGTCAAGTTAAAAAAAAAGAAAATATTTTTTTTCCATTTTTTTTTTTTTTAAACCCAAAATGTTTTTTCCCATATATTGTGAGAAAATGTCAAAAACAGGGTCGTGTTAAGGAAAAATTGTCATTTAGAGACAAATTTTAAAAAAAAAAAAAAGAGAAAAAAACTGATCCGGCTCGTGATTTCCCTCTGAGAGCCTTTCTTTCGCTTCTCCCACCATTCCCACCGCCCCTCCACTGTCCTCCCACCGCTGCCTCCTTCCTCCCCCGGTTTTCTAGATTTATTTAACTCTTTTACGGCTTTTTTTTGTTTTGTTTTTTTTTTTTTTTCTCGGAAAAAACGCAAATGGAAAATTAATTTTTAAAAAAAAAACGACAAAATAAAAACCGTAAAACTTCGTTTTTTTTTTTAATAATTAATAAAAAAATACAAAGTTATTTATTAATTAATTAAATAATTAATAATTTAATTTTTTTTTATAAATAGTTTTAGTTATTATCATTATCATCATTATTAATATTTTTTTTATTTTCTTCTCGCGTTTTTTCCTTTTTTTTTCTTTTGTAACAATGAAACTTTTATTTATAGAGAGTTCGGTAAAAAAAAAAAAAAAATTACTCTCGTAAATTTTTCAGATTTCAAACAATAGTAAAAAAGAAAAGTTTTTAATGGTTAACCCAAATCTAAAAGTTTAAACGTAGTTTCTTTATTTTTCGGTTAAAAAGGTTCGGTTTTCCTCTTTACATCTTTTATATATATATTTCATACATCATTTTTTTTTCTTATTCTCTCTCTCTCTCTCTCTTCATCTCTCCATCTCTTTCATTTCCCTCTTCCCTTCTCCCTCTTCCTCTTCCTTTCTACTCCCTCTTTTCGTCTATTTTTGTTTTTTTCACGAACCTTTCGAATTGTTTATTAAAAACGTAATTTTTAATTATGAATTTCATCAAGCAGACGATTTTTCGCATCAATTATTATTATTAATACTGCTTTTTTTTTTTTTTGGAAAATTTAAAGGAAATGAAAAAAGAAATATTACAAGTTTTTTTTTTTTTATCTTAGTACGAACATGACTTCCTCAATCGTGATTACTTTTGACTTTTTGTTGTCTGAAATTTGTTTTTATTCCAAAAAAAAAAAAAAAAAAAATGTCTTTGTTATTATTATTATCATCATCATTATTATTATTTTCCTTAAAAGATGCGACGCGCGTAGTATTTCGTTGTGTTGTTGTTTTTTCCCCATTTATTCCGTCTATCTTCTTTCGTATAATCCCTCTGGAGTAAATGTCGGGATTTATACTTGATACTGATTACAAAACTTTTCACGAGAAATGCTTCTACTCCCACTACTGTCACTACTGCTACCACCCCTACAACTAAAACCACGACAACTCCTATCGTTACATTAATCGCAAACGCATAAGAAAAAAAAAATAATAATAATAATAGTAATGTTGATGTTTTCGATGTTGTTTTTTTTTCTTTTTTTTTTTTTATTGTTAACGTTGCTGATGTTGTTGTTGTTGTTAGGATAATTCCCCCCCTTTTTTTTTTTTTGTTTTTATTCGAATGCGTTAAAATTAACAAACGAGTCGGAAAATATCATTTCGTGATTTTTTTTTTTAGTAACAAAAGTATAATTTGTGTTTGTTTTAATCTGTAAAAGATTAAATTTTAAAACCTTCATTTTAGAAAAACATTCGAAAAAAAAAAAAAATTTATTAAAAGATTTAATAACAACAAAAATGGCGGAAGGCGACAACCCAAAACCAAAATCTAACGGTTAATAACAAACGAATCACAACAAATTTATTTATTTATTTGTTTTTGTTCGTTTGTCGGATTCGATTGTTTTATTCTTGAAAATTTTTCAAACCTTCGATACCGACGTGGAATTAATCAAAATGGCGGTCAATAAAAAATTTTCTTTTCCTCTAACGTTTTTCATTATTATCGATTATTTATTTTCTTTAATTACTTTTTTTAAAAAAAAAAAAAAAAGGAAGGAAAATTAAAAAAAAAAATTTTTTTATTTCAACTTCAAAAGAAAGACATTGAAAAATGAATGTGATTTATAATAATAAAAAGAAAGAGAGAGACAGAGAGAAAGAGTGAAAGAGAAAGAGAAAATTACGTTAATCTGCCACTCATATTAATGTTCTTCTTTACCAGCAGAAGAAAAAAAAAACTCCTTCTTCTGCTTCTTTTTCTTTATCTTATTCTTATTCCGGTTTTATTAAGTAAACGTTTTTCTTAATTAATTAATTTTCTTGATGATGGTATTATGGAAAAAGATTTTTAACAAAAAAAAAAACTCGAAAATATTTTCTTGAATGATGTTAATTTTAAAAAATTATCGATCGATATATACAGGATTTTTAATGAAGTGTGTCATCGATCAATAAATCAATCAATCAATCAATCAATCATCGATCATCGTGATTTAATTTTTTTATTAAAACTTATTAAAATTTATAAAAATTTCCTCACGAAAAAAAAAAAAAAAAATTTTTTTTTTAACCACGGAGACGATCCCTTGTTGAATTCCGATTGAAATTTAAATTTTTTTTTTCTAATCCCACGATAAAATGGCGCGCGCGTTTCGTGATATAAAAAAAAAAACAAAATGGCTCCCTTGCGAATTTCATTACCTTTTTTTTTTGTTTTAGTTTTGAATTTTTTAATAAAAAAAAATCATAGTTTTATTAATTAATTAATTAACTTTTCAACCTTTTTTTTTAATTACTTTTTTTTTATCATTCGACGTGAGTAATAATAATGATAGTGATAATAATAATAATTAAAATAAAACGCGTAAAATAAAAAAAAATAAAATAAAAAATTATAGAAAATCAATTGGAAAATATAATTTCTCCCAAAAAAAAAAGAAGGGAAAAACGTTATCGACACTCTTATTCTCTTAAGCTAATATAAATTATTTGTTCTAGAACTTTCCACTCCAACTGTCACAATCACGATCACTTTTAGAATAATATTTGTTATTATTCGTAGGCGTTTGTTTCAATATCGGCATTAAAAAAAAAGGGGGGAAACGACCAAAAAAAAAATTTTTTTTTTTATTAAAATCGTTTTGTTAAGGTAAATTTATTATTATTATTATTAAACGACGACGACGACGACTATGACGACCATTTAATTCATTATCAATCGTCATAACAATAATATTATCAGCGGGTAGTAATTAAATCATAAATTAACAATGAGGTAAGAGTAAATAAAATGACGGTTTTCAAAGTTCCCCGAAGTGAAATCAAGTTTAAAAAGAGGTCGGGAGGAAAAATAATAAATCAAATTCGTTCGAAATTAATAAAACTCGCCCTCGCGTTACGCCCCTCCCATCCCTCTCCCCTCCTTCTCTCCATTCCTCCCCCGCACTCGGAAAAACAAAAAAAAAATTTGAAATAGTAAAAAAAAAAAAGATATTCGAACATAAATATTTATCGTTCCGGAATTTTGGGTAAAACAATCGAAAACATCAACAATGACGACGATGATGATGATGATAATAATAAATTTTTTTGTTGTTGAATCGTAGCATTCAATGATGGAGAAAATTTTTCGAAATGAAAAAAAGAGAGAGAGAGGGGGAAAATTAACTGCAAAAAAAAAATTTTTTTTTTGTTTGCCACACTATCAAAATTACACTGCGTTCATTTGTTCAATTACCTTGTGAACTTTAAAATTAATGACGTCATCACCTATTGATAACACCATTAATGAAATAAAATTTATTTATTTTGTTTGTACGATTTGATGTGTAGGTTTTTTGGTTTGTAGAAAAAAATGCGTTTGTACAAATGTATATATATATCAAAGGAAAAGAATTCCCGACGGTTTTTCCATCACTGTCTTTTTTATTTATTATCATCATCATCATCATTATTATTTTTTTTATATATAAAGTCATTACATAAATTGATTATTTTTACATCAAAGTGACGTATGTTATTCTCTCTCTGTCTCTCGAAATATATATATATAAATTTGTTCTCGGAAAATAATTTAAAAAAAAAAGGTGTTCAGTAATAAAAAAAGAAAAAAAATTTTCCTGAAGTTTTCATAGAAAAAAATCAATTTTTCCAGTAAAAAAAAAAACAAGTAAAATACGACAACAACCGCAGCGTGGAGAAAATAAATAAAAACCTTCTGCAACAAAATAATAATAATAATAATAATAATAATTGATTTAGAATTCGAAAAGGTAAAAAAAGGAATTTTATTTTGCATGTTTTAAATAATTTTTTTTTTTACTTTTAAAAATATTACTTTAATAATAAAAGTAATAAAAAAAATTCAAATCATTATTATTATTATTATTATCATTATTATTATTATTAAATTTCCGTTTCGTGTTTCGAAACCTTTAAATTAAAATAAATTTTTTATTATTATTATTTATTAATTAAAGAGAATAAATAATTAAATAAAATAATAATAATAATTATTATTACCTCATCATCGAAGGAAATTTTATCGAAATAAATTTTTTTCTAATAATAATAATAATGATAATGATAATGATAGTAATACGTCATCGTTTTCGTGTATTTTTTTTTTTACAACTTGACAATTTTTTTTTTGTCGTCGTCGTAATTGGCGTCTTAGGCGAAGGTTTTGAGATTTTTTTTGCTTTCACGGCAAAAGAATAATGTGTCGAGAAAACAAACAGTAAAAAACTTGTCTGTTTGTTTGTTTGTTTGTTGCACGCGACATATTTTTGTGTTTTTGATAAACCTACAAAAAAAAACCAATTTTCTAAAAGAAATTGAAATAAAATCAAATTTATATTCGACACCGTAAGAAAAAAAAAAAAAACGCGCGTGTTGAAAACATGTCGTCTGATATAAAATTCTACGTGACAAATGTTTACTCGTTATTATCCCGAAAATATTTTAATATATATATTATATACTATTATAATATACATATATATTATATACTAACGTAACTACTTAGTAAAAATAAAATTTTTTAGTATATTAAATTTTCAGTTTCGAAATTTTTCCAAATAATCAAAATTTATTTAATTTTCAAAATAAATTTTTTTTTTAAATTTCCTTATTATTATCAATATCATTATCATTATTATTATCAATTCGGAAAAGTTTTTGATAAAATTCCAGGAATTTATTACGATTTACTGTCATAGAAAAAGTATCACCTGAACGAGTTTAAAAAAAAAATCTTTATATGTTTTTTTGATTATATTTAATTGTCCTCCGCCATTTTGATGACGTCAATATTATTATTTTACAATAAAATTTATTTCCGTAATTATATTATTCAAAATCATTTCAAAAAAAATTTTCTTTTGTTCGTTGTAGAAAGTGTTTGTCGTTTTCGTTTATACCATCGTTCTTTCATTCATTCAATCATTCATTCAATTTTTACTTAATTTTATAATTTAAATCGTTGAATCGTTTTTAATTGCCATATCCGGTTCGTCGATTGTAAAAAAAAATTTTATTTTCAAGTGATTAAATTCGAAAATGATCTTTTATCAAATTTTCATATATATATATATATATATATATATATATATATATATATATATATATTGACGTAATTGATTTATTCATTTATTCTAATTACACTATCGATAGCAAAAGCACCCCCCTTCCCTACCCTCTCCCGCGCACACACGCGGGGGGCGCACACACGCGCTGGGGGGGAGTGTAAATGGCTAAAAGAGAAATTCAATTTTAGTAAATTTTCCGGATTTAAATTTAATAATTAATTATTTTATGACAATTTGTGATTTAAACCATTTCCGCCTAGGGTTTCGCCGACACCTAGTAGAATTTCGATTCGAGATTTTTCACTAATTACCCGAGGCTACAACCGTTTATTATTATTATTATTATTATTATTGTTTTTAATTTTAATAATGGAAAATTTTTCGTGTCCAATTTTCCCGACGTTTAACGACGTTGTTTTCAGTTTTTTTTTTTTTTCTTTTACATTCTAGAAAATAATTTTAAAATTGTTTTTTAAAAAACGATTGTGACCCACAATGATCGTTTCCGGTGTTTTATCACTATGACCGTTTTTATTTTCCGCATTCTGGAAAATTCGATTTACGTATTCTGAATATTACGATTAATTCTCACCTTTTTGTTTTTTTTTTTTTTTTAATATTTCTGAGGATGATATCCGGTTTGTAGGCTCTTAAAATTTCCCTCGATTTGTTTATTATTGATAAATAAGCAACCCTTTTTAGTTAATTAATTATTATTATTATTATTATTATTATTATTAAAAATTACGTAATTATTATTGGAAAAATCAATTTCAGTAATAAAATCATATTTCCTTTTCTCTTTTCCCCCCAACAAAAAAATAAATAAATAAATAAAAGAATCAAACTAGAATCTCGCGATAAAACAATTTTATTGCCCCCCTTCCACCCCCCAATACGAAAAA
>NW_002987445.1:211509-219818 GCF_000006295.1 Pediculus humanus corporis
TATAATAATAATAATAATAATGATGACGATGATGATGATGATTATGATGATGATGATGGTGATGACGATAAAAGGAAAAAAAATTTTTTTTAAATATATATTTAGATTAATAAAACCGAATGGCGCGTGGTAAAAAAAAAAATTTTTATTACTCATCGTAAATTTATTACCCGTAATTTTTATTACCTTCAAATTTATAATTATTATTAATAATGTGTTAAAAAAAAAGAAAAAAAAACTTACCCAAATCCGCTGGTAACGATATGGCAACAAATTCGACAAACGTCGCAACGAAAAGAATCGATAAAGTTCCAGAAACGGCACAACGACTCATTATTATTATTATTTGTTTGTTCGTAAGAAAAAAACCACCGGAAACGCGAACTTTTATTATTACGCGAAATAATAAAAATAATAAAATTCACAAAAATTTGATGATTAAATTAAACAAATCGAGTATTGTTTTTATGTTGTCGTAAAAGTTTTTCGTTCACATCGCCCGATTGTTGTTTTACCTGAAACAAACAAAACGGAAACGGAAACGTTAATATAATTGTTATATTATTACAATACATAAATAATCAAAATAAGTAATCAATATATATTATAAATAAATAAAGTAAACAATTTAAATAAAAGTTTTACGGTTTTTTTTCTTTTTTTATTTAAATTATCAAATGAATTTTAAATAAAAAAAAAAAAAGTTTTATAAAGTTGGCAACCCTTTCACTCTTTTAACCTTTTTTTTCCTGCATAATAATGAATCAAAAACAATTTTCACTCTTTACAAAAAACCAACAAAACTTTGAGTTTTTTCAATGCGTTCTTTTTTTCAATTTTATTCTACCCGAGAATTACGCACTTGCGTACACGTGCGTACACGCACGTACGCACGCGTTACGCATTGATTAAATATAATCTTTTATCATTTATTTAGACGGAGTTGAAGAAAAAAAAATATGAAAGTTATAAATCATCGAAATTCACCTGTTTATTATTAATTATTAATTATTATTATTATCATTATCATTATCGTCGTCGTCGTCGTCGTTTTTAGTGAAATAAACTTTTGATAAAGTGACGAAAAACCGCATAATTTTTTTTTTTTTTTTTTGGCAGATAAACAAAAAAAACATTTTGTTTTAATAATTTTGTTTTTTAAAATATTCGATAAATTTTGTTTTTTTTTTTTTTTTTTTTTTAGTACTAAAGATATTAAAAAAGTTGGCAAGAGATATCATAAAGTAATAAATTGGAAAATTTTCAAACATACTATGTTGTTTAGGTTTTTTTTTTCGGCTTGTTTGTTTTAATATGTTTTTAGGGGAAGAATAAATTATTTAAATCGTGGAAAAATATTAAATTGTTTGTTTGTACAAAAAATTTTGTTTATGTTGTGTGCATGTGTGTTTAAAAATTATGTTTTCGTTACGTATGTGTTACGATGACGACAATAAGAAAAATTTTCGACGTACAAAACCGTTTGAAAAAATTATTAATTCGTGCGTTTGTTGTTGTTGTTGTTGTCGTGTTTGTTTCTCGCGTTGTTTAACTAAATATTTTAACAGAAACAAAGAACAACAACAACAATATTTATAAATAATTATTCCTAGAGCAAATATGAATCCTTCAATCTAATTAATCAAATTAATAAAACTCTATGTGAAATTTATACCGTTCGATAATGATAATGATAATAATAATAATAATAATAATATAATTTTTTTTCGCCTACGTTTTTTTTTTTATGAAAGGTTGAAAATTATTTAAACGCGAAACTTTAATTGATTAGTTTTCAAAACTTTAAAATCCCAAACGTTGGGTTTGTTTTTTTTTTTTTTTTAGTAAAATCAAACAAACCTCCCCTTTTCTCTTTACCCCTCCCCTCGCCCGCTCCCCACGCAATCATCAACGAACCAAAAAAAAATTGTAAATAATTAATTTAATATTATTATTATTATTTTCTTAGAATCAAATCAAATCAAATCAAAGGAAAAAAAAAAAAAAGAGTTTTTATCATTATAATGGAAATCATTTTTATTCTTCACTTCCGGTGAATTAATTTTTATTTAACGAAAAATAAAAAAGAAAAGAAAAGAAAAAAGAAAAATTAAATTAAATAAAAATTAAAAAAAAAAAAAAAAAAAATTTCAATCATTCAAAATGATGAATTGACTTTTCTTTTTTTCTATCTGTCTTTTGCGCACAAAATAATTTTATTTATTTCCCCTCCTCTCTCTCCTCCCCTCCACCTTTTTTTCTTAAGAACGGCTATATCCGAATTGTCATTATTATCATTATTTGAAATAATAAATTTATTATGGATTTTTCAATAGTACGACAAACGAAATGATTTTGAGATTGTATAGCAGCAAATCGTTAATTTTATCACGTGTTGTTTGTTTACTTTTTTTTTTGTTTGTTTCTTCCTAAAAAAAATGTATAGCGCTATAATATTATTATCTATTAAAATTATCAATCGATTATTAAATGGTCTGGAATCCGCGTTTTTTTTGGGGGGAAATGCAAAAAAAAATGAAAACGTTTTTTAGCTTTGTGAAATTTTGTTAACGATTCATTAAATAATTTATAAATGTGACGTCATTAACCGGGGAGGAAAAAATTCTCGTAGGATGATTTTAGATCGTTCGTGTTGTTGTAGTGAAAATGATAAGTTACAAAAAAAAAAATACTACAACGCATCACAATCAACGCCAAAAATTATCAATGATTGCCGACGACGACGGCGATTCTTTAATATTATTATTATTATTAAATTGTAATTTTGTAGTTTGTTTTGTAAGGTAATAAATTGTAGTGAGTAATAAAAGAGAATGAAAAAAAAAGCTCGATTTCGATAAATGTTACGAAACGGGAATAAAAATGAAAAAAAATTTGTTTTTTTTTTTTTCGGACGTTTTGATGGATGCGTGATGTGATGACGTTGACGATGGCGGTGGTTTTGACGGGGGTGGCGGTGGCGGTGACGTCGCCGTCGGTGGTGATTTCGTGCGTAATCGTTCACGTCAATTTCCATCACGTATCGTTTTAAATTTTGTCGTTACCACCGATATATGAATAATTTGTTGAGCGTAATTTATACGGATTATTATTTTTATTATTTACGCGTTTGCATTAAAAACACGAGAGGGATTTTAACGTGACCTTTGACCTATGCAAAAATAATTACAATTTTTTTTTTTTAAAAGATTATTATTATTCATTATTATTATTATTATTTCAATTAAAAAAAAAGAAAGAAAGAAAGAAAAAAATCACGAAGCTTTTTGACTTTGATGTTTGGTTTTTTTTTTTTAATGTTTTATGTTTTTTTTTTTGTTTAAACAAAATCCCTAAAAGGGGTGTAGTAATAATAATAATAATAATAATAATAATAATAATAATAATAATAATAATAATATAAAAAAGAGGAACGTAGTTGATTAATAAAACAAAAACTCGAATTTTCTTTTTTTTCTTTTTTTTTTTTGATCGTAATTTAAAATTTTCTTTTTTTTTTTTTTTTTTATTACAAAAGCGTGTGATTGCGGTGCCGGGAGGTTTTGAAAGTTTTCCTTTTATTTCTTTCCTTTTTTTTTACGTACGATCGCTTAAATATAAATTTAATGTCAATTTTTTTTTTCAACGGAAAAGGAACAAAAAAAAGGAAAAAGAAAATGAAAATGAAAAAAAAGGAAGTATATATGTAAGTTTTGCGTGTGGAAACAAATAAAAGAAAAACGAAAAATTTTTTTTTTTTTTTTGAAAGTTTTTCTTTTTTTTTTTGTTTATAAAATATCATTATTATTATTATTATTACCACGACAGCGAAAAAAAAACAATGATGATGATGATAATAATAATATTATAAATCTTTTAATTTATCAATAATGTTTAAAAAAATTCGTTCGTTTTATTTCCGGTAAAAGGGAAAAAAAATTTTTTGATTGATATCTTTCTTATTTTAAATTTAAAAAAAAAAATTTGAATTAAGATGAATAACTCACGCACCCGCATACCCACACGCACATCCTTTTTTCTCTCTCTCGCGCACACAAATACAAACAAAAAAAAAAATTTCTTTTCTTTCTTTTAGCAAACAAAAGAAAATAAATTAAGTAAATAATGAAAAATTTTCCCGAGGTCAACTTTGTTACACACAAAAAACGTACGAAACTTTTTCTTTTTCTCTCTCTCTCTTTCTACTTATATGTTTTACTTCATTTTCGATTGGGGAGAGAGGGAGTGAGAGAGAAAAAAATAACGATAATAATAATAATACTTTAAAAAAAGAAATGAAAAATCAGGATTTTTATTGGGAATTTCATTCGAAATCAATACCGATTTCGGTACCACCACCACCACCCTTAAGTTTCCCCCTTAAAAAACCAAAAAAAACGGAATGGGGAGGGAGAGAGAGAGGGGAGGAGAAGGGAGGAGAAGGGAGGGGGAAAAAAGTTTTCAAAGTTCGACCTCTTAAAAATGTAATTAAATTAAATTCGACTCAATTATAATAAATAAAAAAAAAACCCGTCGCAAGTTAAAATTAAATTAATTCAATTTATTTAAACAAAAAAATCCTCCAAGTTAACGTTAAGAAGATTTATTTATTTATATAACGATAATATAAACACGCACGCACGTTCGTTCTTACGCATGTTTAATATGCGTGAATTCAAAACGCACGCACTCACAACTAAAAATTATGTGCATATTAAAAAAAAAAATGTTTGCCTGTTTTATTGTCATAAAAAAAAATTTTTTTTTCTCTCTCATTTTTTTTTTTTGCTTTTCCAGTTAATTTTCCAGATAAAAATTATCTAATCTATATATTTATATAAATGTATACATTTTATATTTTTTTTTTTGGGAGAAAATAAAAACTGAAACCCTCCCCCTCTTTCCCCCGCAAAAAAAAAAAAAATTTATACGAAAATAAATTTCGTTTTCGTTTTTTCGGTTTTAATTTAAATTTAACTTAACGTAATTGAGAGTTTGTGTATCATGTTTTGTCTTATATATAAGAAAACGTTTATCTTATTTAATTTCTTTTTTTTTTTCTTAAAAGAGAAAATAAAATGAACGAGCGTGCATTTGTCATTTATATTATAAACCCTATTTTATTACATTTTATTTTATATAAAATAATTTTTGAAACTTTCTGTTACACATTTAAAACGAGCGAGAGAGAAAGAGAAAGAGAAAGTGTGTGTGTGTGTGTGTGGGGTTGGGGTGTTAATGTAGAGAGGATCAGAGAAAAGAGATGCACAGATTAAGAAAGAGATAGAGAGAGGGAGAGATACCAAACAATATTATTTAAAGAGAAAAACACACGCAGCAAGAGGGAGAGAAAGAAAGGAAAAACGGAAATGAAAGAAATGCCAAACAATTTTTTTCTTTTACTTATTTTGGCAGGGAGTGGGGGTAGGATGGGGGGAAGCAGCAGCACCAATTGATGTAATTGTTTATTTTTAATTTTTTGGGGTGCCAGATGATGAGCTCGAGCAAAAGGTTACACGCGCACATTCAAATATTCACACACGCACTTTAACTTATTAAAAAAAAAATAATAATAACAATAAAATTTTGGGTTAATTGGTCATTTGGGTTTTCTTTATTACGTAATAAAAATAATAATAATACAACAATAAAAAAACGTGAGAAAAAACCAAAAAAAAAAAATTTTTAATTCGAACGAAATAAAATTTTCCAACACGAGGTTGAAATAAAAAACCCCTTTAAAAAAAAAATTTAAATTAAATATTATTATTATTATTATACCGGAAGGTCGCCGCAGGGAGAAAAAGGAAAAAGGTGATAAAATTACGAGGTGGAGAAGGAGAGGGGAAAGGGGGGGTTATTAAAACGTGTTTACGCACCGAAAATAAAAAAAAAAATTAAAAAAAAAAAATTTTTTTTTTCATTCGCTGTTGTAAATGACTACTAATAAAAATCAAACGTGAGATATTAAATTAAATACCCGTATAAAATAATTTTCGTACCTGTTTTATTTTTTACAATAATAATAATAATAATAATAATAATAATTATTATTATTATTATTATTATTATTATTATTTACCGAGGGGAAAATATTTTTATTACGCGTTACAAAAAAAAAACAAGAGGAAAAAAAATTTTTATTTTTATTTATAATTTGTTCGTTAATAATTAAAATTTTTTACCTTAATATCACGTGACGGGTACGTTTAATTATTATTATTATTAGAAATTATCGATTTTATTAAAAAATAAATAAAAGAATTTTAAAAAGAAAACGATGGACGAAACAACAACAACAACAAAAAAAAAATTTTCTTCTTCGTCGTCGTCGTCGTTGTTTTCCTCTTATATTATTTCTTTATAAAAATTTTTTATTTGTAAATGACAACAAAAGAAAATCGTTGCAGTTTCCAGAGTAATTTTTTTTTTTCTAGAAAGAAAAAGAAAAAGAAAAAAAGAGTATTAAAAAAAAAAGAGTTTCTTAAAAGCGATTCGAAGTAATATTCTACGTATTATAAATTAAATTTTCTATTGAGATCTTTAAGATTTACAGCGGTTAATAAAAAAGATTTTTTTGTAATTTAAAAAAAAAGAAAAAAAAAGGAAATCAAAAATGGCGGCGGTTGCGGTGGCGGGTGGCGGTGACGGCGTTGAGAAAAAGTTCAATGCATCGTAGATTATTAACTGAGCTTTAGCCAAAAAAGTGGGGTAGAAGGAGAAATGAAATATTGTTTTTTTAAAAAAAAAATTTATCTCATGATAATTAATACGATTATTTTTAACTTTTTTGCCAAAGGATATTAAAAAAAAAAAAAAAAAAAATCTTCTTGACTTCCTAAACGAATTTCACCGAAAAAAAAAATTTCATTTTTAAATTCGTACTTGTCTCCCTCTCTCTCTCTCTCTTCTTCCCCCTCTCCCACCGAAAATCTCTTCCCTGCTCCCCCGAAAAAAAAATAAAAACAAATTTATATGCAAAAAAAAAAAAGTCATAAAAGTAAAAATGTTATTAAACAAAACAAGAGTAGGGAGGGAGAGGGGAGGAGAAAAGGAGGGGTTTTAAATTATTAAATCCCCGCGAAAAAATTTGTAAACGATAATTCATCATCATCATCATCATCATTATTATTATTTAAAATTAAATATTGACGTTTTTTTTTTTTTATCTCAGGTTATCTATCATTGAACTTATTCAATCGTTTGATTATGCATATATAAAAAAAAAAAGAAAAAGAAACAGAATTAAATAAAGATAAAAAAAAAAAAGCAACCGGCGTAAAATTACGTCATAAAATAAAATAACACGAACTCCAGTGAAAAGGAAAAAAAGGAAAAAAAGGAGGAAAAAAAAAGGAAAAAAAGTAATTTTTTTTTGCGGGATTTTTTTTTTCGTACGAAACGTTACTGTCGTCGTCATTATTGGCATCTGCGTCACGTTTTGAATTTGTTTAAATTAATAAAAACTAAAAAAAAAAAAAACGTAACATATAAATTTTACACTCGAATTTAAATAAAAAAAAATTAGGTTCCTTGTATTATTATTATTATTATTATTATTATTATTATTGTTTCACTTTTAACCGCGATAAATTTTATGCGTTGGTTTTTTTTTTTTTTTGGAATTTTCCAGATTTTCTCCTAGAAAATAAGAGTAGATAAAATAGTTAGAAAACAAATCGTTAAGAAAAGTTTTTTTACTAAAAAAAAAAAAAATTGTTTTTTAATCTGTTTGTTTACGATACTCACGAAAAACGGTGCAATCATTTCCGGTTTTCTTTAAATTTTCCACTTTTTTTTTTTAAATTCGTTTCAAGTTTTTTTTACTGTGTTTGTCTGATTTCTTTCCTCCCACGTCATCGTATGTTTCAATCAATTTATAACATTTTTAAGAGATTTCATTTCCGGTTTGTAAGCTGACACAATGCCGCCGGAAAAACGGATTCGTTATCTTATTATTATTATTATTATTATTATTATTATTATTACGTAAGGCGTAAGGTTATGTTTTTTTCATTTAAAAATAAAAAATTTAAAGATTAATTTCAATTTTTTTTTTTTACAATTTTTAACGCGAGAATAAAAAGAGAGAGAGGAAGAGAGAGAGAGAGTGAGAGAAAGAGAGAGACAGAATACATTAAGAAACAAAAAAATTAAATAAATTTTTTATAAATAAAATTAATAAAATAATTTTCATTTTCACTATTTTTTATTTCTCTTTTTTTAATTTTATTTCTTCACTTTTTCCACTTGAGCAGAAGACAACATTGTTAAATTTAAAAAATAATAATAATGATAATAATAAAATA
>NW_002987445.1:219838-223572 GCF_000006295.1 Pediculus humanus corporis
TCAAGTAAAAATTATTATTATTATTATTATTATTATTATTATAAAAACATTTCTTACGTTGTTTGTGGTAGCGATGGTTGTGTCTGGAAAAATATATAGAGAGAAGAAAAAAAAAAAAATTTTTGTTTTTTGTTTGTTTGTAAAATGACTTTTGTTTGTTTGTTTGTTTGTTTTTTTTTTAAATTGAAATTTATAAGTCAGTCAGGTGCGACATTTGCTTTTTCATTCATTTTACAAAAAAAAAGAGCACAAAAAAATTTTTTAGTTTTTAAATTTTTCAAACGGAAAAAATATTATCCCTTTCTGTCTCTCTCTGTCTCTCTCTCTCTAATAAATTATTATTTATAAATTAATTTTAATGACGTCATATGCGTGAGTAAAGACTGACTACGTCATAATTTTATAATAAAATTATCAAACGTTTTAATTTTCGTTCAAATTTAAATGGGGAGAGGGTGGAAACCAAAAAAAAAAAAATTATAAAAAATTGTCGGATTCCGACGGTTTTGTTACGAATAAAATTTAATTTTAATAAAGTTTAAAGTTTAAGGTTCAAAGTTCATTAATCGAAAGTTATAAAAAAAAATTTTTTTACAACGATAAAAAATCGAAATATTCACAATATCTAAGGAATCGTAAAACTTATACGTCATCATCATCGTGAAAAAAACATTTCATATCGATATTCGAATACCTACAAACATAACAAACAAACAAACAGAACAAACAAAAAGGTTACGATTTGATATTTTTTCATAAGTAGCGTGCTAACCTAAACTGGAAAAGGTCAATCGCCTTCCTATCGTTTTATTTAACGGTAAAATCGTTAATGCTGGAAACAAAAAAAAAAGAAACGAACATCGAATAATAATAATAATGATGATAATGATAATTTTATAATTAATTACACTCCTCGTGCAAATAACTCACGTTGTTGTTGTTTTTGTTGTTGTTTTTTACCATCGAATGTTTCCTTCTTTTTTCTTTTTTTTTTAAACAAAAAATATTTATTATTCGACGATTCATAAAAATTCCATAAATTTCAACCATTTCCCATTATTATTATTATTATTATTATTATTATTATTAATATTAACAATTTTCGTTTGTTTGTTTGTTTGTTTATTTGAATAGTTATAACATTATTATATTTATTTTGTTATTTCGAGTAAATTAAATCTGTTAATTATAGTAAAAGGTGAAATATTTTCCCAATTTTTTTTTCTTGTTTTTTTTTTATTTACCCGCCATTATTACTATTATTATTACTTTTTAATTACGTCATAAAACGTACGGTAGTAATAATAATAATAATAATAGTAATAATTAAGGGAAAATAAAACCGGAGAAAGATTAATTATACAAGCGTAGTAGTAGTTATGGTAGTGGTAGTAGTAATAGTAGTATTTTTTAATAAATAATTTTTTGGATGACGTTAAATTTCTCCAGTTCTCCAGTAGTAATAATAATAATGATGATGATGATGATAATAATTTAAAATAAAAAATAAAAAATAAAAAATCTCAACGCTTTACTCGACGTGAATTATTTTTTAATTAGGTAATAAAATCTTTTGTGACGTTTGTAATAATAATGATGATGATGATGATGATGATGATAGTAATTATTATTATTATTAATAATAACTAAGGTTTTCATTTGTTATTTTTATTATTATTATTATTATTATTATTATTTTCGTCACGATCAAAATAATAACAGAAAAAAAAAAAACAAATTTTTTTGCAAGGGGTTTTTGTATTGTTCTAGTTTTCTGTTTGTTTATTTTTTAAAAGATTTATTAAAATGTTACGAGGGTAAACGTTCGTTATATGATTTTAAAAAAAAGAAATTGTTTTATAAAAAATAATAATAATAATAATAATAACAAAAGAAGATGAGTGAAATAATAATAATAAAACAAAAAAAAAATTATTCTTGAGATTTTTAACTAGTTTGTTGTTTGTACTTATTATTCATTAAAAAAAAAAAATCCAAGAAAGAAAAGTTTCATTTTGTACAAAAAAAAAAAAAAAAAATTTTTTATTTAAATAATTTAAATGAGAGAGAGAGAGAGAGTGTGTGTGTGTGTGTGTGTTTGTTTCGAATGTTTTTTTTTGTTTTTATTACTTAAGGAAAACACAAAAGAAAAGAAAAAAAAATTTTTTTTTTTTTGTTTGAAGAAGATTAATGTTGTTGTTGTTGTCTCGCGGTATTGTGATGGTAATAATGAATTCCTTGTAAAAAAAAGTGTGTATGCATAAAATCATTATTATTATTATTATTATTATTTTATATATTTTTCATCACGTATGAAATGTACGAAACGTTTTTTTTTTTTTTTTTTTTTTTTGTTTCCCCCGTTAAAATTATAAAATTTGTTTGCATACAAAAAGCGAAGATATTTGTTAACCGTTCGATAATAAATAAAAAGAAGACGGGATTCGCGTATGTAATGCATACGTGTAAGTAAAATAATTTACAAAAAAGAAAAAAAAATGAAAATACGTCACAGAATCTTTTGTCAAATTCATTATTATCCAAACCGAAATTATTAGAAAATTTAAAACGTAGAAATTTCATTGGAAGAATACAAAACGCAAAATTTAAATTTTACATATATAACCGAGGCTTCATTTGAAAAGATATATCAATACCACTATATCGTGTCGTGAGAGATATTTTCATTATATTCATTCGATTTTCTTCCTTGCCCGCCCCCCCATCTCCCACCTCCTACCTTCCGACTTTCTCATACCTACTTTTTAAAATCATTTCGACGATTTTCTAGGATTTGATTAAAAAATTATAAAAGTTTTTATGGGAGTTTAAATGTGAAATCAAAATTTAAAAAATTTTTAATTCTTTCGTTTTGTTTTTCTCCGTAATAATAATAATAATAATTGTCATTACAAATTTGAGGCCTTAATTTTTTCTTTTTTTATGCTATTAAAAAATGTTTTTGTTAATTAATTAAATTATTATTATTAAATAAACTTATTTAAAAAATTTTTTTTTCTTATGAGAATAAAAGGTGAAATAATAATGATGATAGTGTGACGTCAGCACGTTTAAAAAAGCGAAAAAAAATGGCGTCGATTGAAACGCTAAAAAATAAATAAATAAATAAAATAAAAAAACGATCAGAAAAATTATCGAAATTAAAAAAAAAAAAAAAAAAAACACCTTCCGTCGGTCCTGAAATT
This sequence comes from Pediculus humanus corporis, assembly GCF_000006295.1. Taxonomy (NCBI): domain Eukaryota; kingdom Metazoa; phylum Arthropoda; class Insecta; order Psocodea; family Pediculidae; genus Pediculus; species Pediculus humanus. The sequence goes on from NW_002987445.1 coordinate 223,045, forward strand.
CGCAATCTACCGCGTGACGTATTTCCTCCCAAATAATAATAATAATAATAATAATAATAATAATAATAATAATAATAATAATGATTATTTTTTTTTATTATTAATTGGGTGTAAACGTTCGTGAAATAAAACTGACCTATATAAATTATTGGTATCCTCTCTCTCTCTCTCTGATGTTGTAATTAATCCGGTTATAAATTTATTATTATTATTATTATTAAAAAATAATTTATTGCTAATTTCCTTTGAATAATTTTTTTTAAAAAAAAAAATTCCTTTGATCGAAATTAATCGTTACCTTATTACCGGGATATGATTTAAAAAAAAAATTTTTTTTACAAATAATTTATTACTCCGATCGTCAAGTAATAATAATAATAATAATAATAATAATAATAATAATAATAATAACATCGTAGGTATAAAATATGAGAGTCGAACAAACGAACAAACAAACAAACGAACGAAAAAAGTAATGAATTCATTCTGTTATCATTTTTTTTTTTAAATGAAAAATTTAATTAATTA
>NW_002987445.1:223592-294974 GCF_000006295.1 Pediculus humanus corporis
TAATTAAAGAAAAAGGTAAGCCATTAAAAAATTTAAAAAAAAATTATTACGTGTTAAATTCAACGGGAAAATAAAAAATAAAAAATAAAATGATGATGATGATGACGTAATTTTTTTAATAAATCTTTTTTTTTCGTTCGTTTGTTTGTTCGGTTGTTGAGTTTGTTTGTTTTTTAAATGTTTTTTTTTTTCCTGCTTCTCTCCTTTGATTTTTTCAGGGAGGTGGTGATGATAAAAAAAAAACCTCCCCCGAAATGAAATACCAGGGGTAATAAATTTTCACACGATGTTGTTTTTTACGTAATTAACGTTAAATAAAAGAAAACATTTTTTTTTCGTTTTTCGTGTCGCAATACGTAAATAAATTTTTTATTTATTTATTTTTATTGTCGCAATTTTATAAAATAAATCGATGACGTCACAATTAAATAACGGCGGAAAAATTCAAACGTTTCAAATAATTTTTCGAATTTTTCTTTTTTTTAAAAAAAATTTTTTTTTCTCGATTTTTAGGCGTGTCTGAAAGGTTAATTTTCTTTCCTTTCCTTTCCTTTTTTCCTTTTTTTTTTGCTGTCGGCTGCTTCGACTTCAGCAATTTTCTGTCGTCGTCTTATATATACAAAATTTCAAATCGATTTAGTTTTAAATTTAAAAAAAAAAAAAAAAAACGGAAAGAAAATGCGTGCAATAAAAAAAAATAAAAAAAAAAAAAATTTTAACACGTCGAAATAAAATTAATTAATTAATTATTATTATTATTATTATTACTTCGTTTGATTTATTTACGTATTTTAAAAGTTTTTGTTTTATTTGGCGCAAAAAAAATAAAATAAACGATAGCAAAACACTTAAGAGAAAAAAATAAATAAATCAAGTAATTTTATTTTTATGAATATGTAAAAACGGGGCATTAAAAAATAAAAGATACAAAATTTTTTTTTATCCATAGAATATTTAAAAGGTTCGTTATTAATAATCACTTTTTCATAAAGTATATATATTCTCTCTCCTAATAAGACACCCATATAAACGCGCACACGCACACCGAAAAACTTTTTTTTTTCTTTTACTCGCAGTAATTAAAAACTAAAATAATGCTAAGAGGGTACTAAAAGGTAGGATAGAGAGGGAGAGTGGGGTAGGAAGGGGGAGAGAGAGAGAGGAAGGGAGGAGTAGGAGGAGTAGTGGTAGGGAAATCCGTTTTTGTTTTTTTTTTTTTTTTTTTTTCGGAATCGACCCGCATGTTGCCTGAAAACATTTTCAAGCGAACGTTTTTTTTACGCGTTCAAAGCACGTAGTCTGAAAAAAAACAAAAACTTCTCTTACCTTACGCGTATCCTTTAAAAATTTCACCTTTTAAACCCTTTCTACCATCTCTACTTATTCCTTTCAACCCTTTCCCCCCTCTTCCCCCACCTACTCGAACAACTCCCCCTTTTCTTCCTTTTCGTGCGAACGGTAAAAAAAAAAATATATATATATATATAAAACTGAAAAATCTAATCGGAAATCGGTATATAAAGCTTTTATGATGATGATGATGATAATAATAATTATGATAATAATAATAATAATAATAATAATAATAATAACGCTCTCGACGGTTTTTGCGTTTAAAATCACGCTTTTTTAAATAGTTTGTATTATTATTATTATTATTATTACTGTTACAATCGTTTTCAATTCCGAGTTTTTACCCTTTTTTTTTTTTTAAAAAAAAAATGACGACGATGATTACGTTGATGATAATAATGATAATAATAATAATAATAATAACAAAATAAAAATTTTTAAGAGTGAAAAAAAAAATAAAATAAAAATTATATTTTTTTTCCGTTTGTTTTTACAAAGATTTTACAATGAAAAAAAAAAAAAAAACGTGTCGATTGCTCGTTGTTGTTGTCGTACAAACAAAAAACAATGCTTAAAAATAATAATAATAATAATTTTTTTTTAAAAAGGAAGAGATAATGAAATCGTTATAAAAAAAAAAATTATTATTATTATTACTACTCCGTCGTTTTTTAGTTTTTTATTTTGAACGTGTAAAAAAAGTATTATTATTATTAATATATAGGTTATAGAGAACGGGAAAAATTTTTTTTAGTAATTTTAGAGGGGGGGAAAAATTATCGAACGTGTTTTCGAACGTACGTAATCGAAGTATATAAACAACGAAAATTATTTGATTTATGTAAAATTTTCACCTTGAACCATCCATCAATTATAAATTTTTTTTTTATATCGATCAAACGGATTTTTTTTTTCTCCCTTAATTGGTGAAACGACCCTTCGCGTTTGTTTTATTTTATTTTTTTTTTTAAGAATCTTCTGTCTCTCTCTCTCTCTCTCTCTCTCTCTCTTTCTCTCATTTCAACAAACGACGGTTAGTTAATATCATTGCGAATCTTTTTTTTTTTTTTTTTTCAAGTGAAATTTTTTTTTTTTTATAATTTGCAGTTGATCATAGCAGCAAATTTTATTTTTCCGATTACTACTAGCAAAACATTTTTTTTCGTTACCAACGTTGCGAAATAAAAAAAAATATTTTTTTTCCTCACTTATTTATTTCCTATCGAAAATAAAATAAATCGAACCGGAAAATCATTTTCTAAATCGTTAAAAATTTTATTTTATTTTTTTTTCTCACCATTTTTTTTTTTTTAATCCTTAATAATATCCGTGTTAACTAACAAAAAAAAAAAAAAAATCACTCACGTTTGTTGTTGTTCGATTGATAAAACAACAAAACAAAAAGAAAAAAAAAAAGAAAACAAAAGAAAACAAAAAAGAAAATTCACTCAACGCATTTTTTTTTTCGGGGGAAAAACGAACGAATCACAAGAATAATGAAAACCGAAAACCGAAAAAAACGAAAATTTTATATACGAAAAAACAATGAGAAAGAGAGAGAGAGAAAAAACCGAGAAAACAAAAAAGAAAAAAAAACCGTTCGTTTTGACTTGACGTCATGAAACTTCGGGTTAAACTGAAATTTTATACGGGGTTTTGCTGTTGCTCCTGCTCCTGCTTCTGCTCTTGTTCCTGCTGTTGCTGTTGTTGTTGTTGTTGATGCGCGACGACACTTAAAAAAAATTTTTTTTTTTTTTTTTTTTTTTTTAAAAGTTATGATTTTTTATCAGTTCAATGATTGATTGGATTTAAAAAATAAAAAATAAAAAAATTTCAATCAGTTTTCTTGTTTATGTTTACGTATACGTTTTTTTTTTTTTTTTGATATATCTTTTATTTTTTGTCGTCGTATATCACGTGTTGCTTTTTGAATACACATCATCTTTTATTTTCTTCTCTCTCCCTCCCTCCTCTTCCGGCTCCCCTCAAAACGAAATTTTTTTTTTTAGTAAAAATGCAACATAAACATATTATTACTTATAAACGTAATCAACAGCGTAATATTTTTATCATTATTAAATTTTTTGTGTTTTTCTTATTTCCTTCTCACCGCCCACCCCACCCCCCTCCCCCAAAAAAAAACTCGAACATTTTCGAATTAAATATTATTTATTATTAAATTTAAAAAAAACCTATAGAAAAATTTTAGTTTCTCCCCCACCCCCCAAAAAAAAAAATTAGGTTTGTTTTATTAATATAAATATATGCCGGGAGAATGGGGAGGGGAGAGGTAGGAGGCAAGAAGGGGAGAGGTGGAGGTGAAAGGAAGAAAAAAAAAAGGAAGGAAAATAATGAAGTGGGGGAGCACGTAAAGTTTTTCGATTTATAAAAAAAAAAAAATCTTGAACGTTTTATTTACTTCTTTCCCACACCGGAAAAGAAAATTAATTTAAAAAAAAAAAAAAAACTTTTTTCAATAATTAATCTGTCTTTTTCCATTTCCGGTTTAGTTTTCTTCTTCTCTTTACGTACCTTAATTCGCATTCGTTTTTTTTTCATATCCCATTTTTTTAAAAATATTTATTTAGAAAATTTTCCGACCTCTCCAATATTACCTTCCCTCCCTTTCCCCACTCCCTTCCTCCTCCCACGAAATTTTCAATTATTACCCCCTCTCGTGTGACGTAAAATAAAAAAAAATAACGTGCATATAATTATAATTAATATCTCAACGGAATGAATTATTATTATTTTTTTTTTTTCCTCAACGTTAAATTTAAAAAACTTTTAAATTACATAAAATTTGCGTGCCACGGTTTTTTTTTTTTTTATCAATAAAGTTTTAAATAAAAAAAAAAAAATAAAACGGTACGGTATATCTCCGACGAAGCAGACGACACATATTTAAATTTAAAAATAAATAATTTGCATTGATAAAAAAAAAAAAAAAATTTTTTGAAATAGAACAAAAAAATAACAGTTATTGTTAATGACACGTTTAAATAATTAAAACGTGTGCGTTAACGCACAACAACAAACAACAACAACAACGAAAAGAGATAACAATTAAAAATTGATTGGATCGTTAAATTTTTCTCGCCTTCTTCTTCTTTTTCTTTTGCTGCCACTTTACTCATTTTCTCATTTTAATTTTTAAAAAAATAATTTAAATAAAGTTAAAGATTAAAGTCACAATTTCGACCTGTTGCTCGTTCTATAACTATAATAATTTCCGTTTCCTGTCGTTCGTTTTGTTTAAAATTTTAATAGACTAAAATTTGTTACGCACACACACGCACGCACTCACTCACGTAAAATTTATCAAACGACGAGCCCAAGTTAAGTAATAATAATAATAATTAATAATCGTAAACACAGAAACGACGCGGGGTCGTCGTATTGGAAAAACCTTTTTTGACGTGTAAATAGAAAAAGTTTTTTCTTTTCTATTTATTTATTTAATTAAGGGGTAACAGATAATAAAAAATTTATTTAAAATATTTTTAACAACGATAAATAATTTTCATTTATTAATAATAAAATAAAATTTGTTTAAACTTTTTTTTCTAGAATTCTCCGGGTTTCCAGATGGAGGGAGGTGGTAGGGAGAGGGGCGTGAGTGGTGAAACGTGGGCGGTGGGACGGGGCAGGACCGGAAAAAAAGCTAATTTTTTTAAACCATCCATTCATTCGATCCTCATTTTTTAAATTACGTACGAATCATTTCGAGAAAAAAAAAAGAAAAAAAGAAATTTAAAATATTATCATCCCTTTTTTTTCTGTGAGAGGGGGCAGTGAGGGTAGGGAAGGGGGGAAGAGGAGAAGGGGCGAGGTACGATTTTAAAATAATTTATCGATTTTAAACTCCCTTAGAGAAAGCAAAAAAAAAAAATTTTTTTTTTTTTATTGACTTCCTTTAGTTTAAAAAAAAAAAAAAAGAAAAATTTTAATCCGAAAAAAACGGTTTTAAAGACTGGGGAGAGGGTATTGGGGAGGAGGAGGGGGTAAAAGGAAAGGGGTGAAAATAAAATAGTAGTGACAGTTTTAAAAAAAAAAAAACATTTAACTGTGTGCGGACCGAGGAAGTATAGATAATGGTGAAATATGCTTTTCCAGACCTTATCGCGTGTACATTAAAAGAAAATTTTTTTTTTTTTTTTTATTACCACCACCCAGATAGGGAAAATATATATATAAAAAAAAAAAAATTTTTTTACGAATATTAATAAAGATTATTATTATTATTATTATAACTGTCGGATCGAATGTGGAAGAAAATTGTAGTGAGTTTTTAAAGTAAAGCACTACAACGTGTAAACAACGTCACATTTTTGACATTTTTCCTTTTAATACTTAAAAAAATTTTTTTAATTAGTTACCTGATGTAATAAATTATCAAGTTTTTTTTTTTTTCAAAATGACGTAAAAATAATTTTTCACCAAGTTGGAATGAGGGTTGGGTAGGGTTAGGAGGGAGCGAGGGGAGCGAGGGGTACGGATGGGGGGAGGGTGAGACGTTATTTTTCGAAATGAAGGAATGTTAAATTCTTCTAGATCGATTCACCTTTTCAAAAGTACTTTTAACAAAAGTTTAAAAGTTGAACAAAAATTTTGTGTGTTCCTTTGGGCCGATTATAAGATTTATCGACCAAATAAATCCCAAGACATCGTTGCACATTTTTCAAAGGGAAATTTAAACTTCGCCGCCAACGTCACACCCCCCCGTACCCCTTACCACCCTCCGCACATTTCATCTGAAAACGTAATAAAACGAATCGAATGAAAAAAGAAAAAAAGAAAAAAAAAACGCTTTTCCCGAACGAATCTTCCTCTTTCTCTCCCCTTCCCCTCCTACCCCTTCCCTCTCTCTCTCTTCCCACAATAAATAAATTAATAATAATAATGATAATAATAACATAAGGTTTTTTTTTTTATTACAGGTTGAAAATTTAAATAAATAATAAGAATAAATTGTCATCAAAATGTTTTTTTAAATTTCATATTATTATAGAAAATTTTCCCTGAATTTTATTTTCTTTTTTATTCTTGTAAATTTCTCGTGAGACACAATAAAATAAAAAAAAAAAGGTTAAAACAAATATAACCTTTTCGAAAAAGGAAAATAACGCGCGCGTACGAAAAGCAAACAAAAAAAAACGCGGCGTGATAAATTTTAATATTAAAACAAAAAGTATAATCTATCATTTTCTTCTTATATTTTTGTTATACTATTGAATGTGATAAGGTCGCCATTATCAAAAAAAATCCTTTTTTATCATCATCATCATCATCATCGTCGTTCTTATCACAATCGATTCGAAATGAAAACTCAATTATTATCATTATTATTATTATTATTATTATTAAATCACAAGATTATTTTCAACTATTTATCTAAAATAGTTATAAGGGAAAAGTTTACAAAAAAAAAAAAAAAAATTTATAAATCTGAAAACCTTACAAAAAAAAACCGGAAATTAAAATATTTAAAAAAAAAAAAAACGTTAAAAATTTTCAAATTTCTCTCTCTCTCTCTCACTCTCTCTTTCTCTCTCTCTTTTACTCTCTTTCTTACTCTCTTTCTCATTTTCTTTTATCCGTACCGAAAAATCCCTTTTCTTTTTTTCTACGAATCTAAAATTTAAAACTGCATCTAAAAGCAATTTAAACTGACTGACCCTTTTTATCGAATCATCCCTTAATTTAATAGGGGTTGTTCGTTTGTTTCTATCCATTGTTTGTTTTAATGAATCAAAAACATAAATTAAACGTTATTTGATGGACCTTATATAAAAACAATACAAAATGTCTCTCTCTTTCTCTTTCCCCTTTTTGTGAAATGATAATAAATAATATTTGTAAACAATCCCGTAAAAAAAAAAATTTTTTTAAATAATTCACGTAAGAAAAACAACGGTAACAAACAACGGAAACAAACAAACAAACGACAAAAATGTGACACGACCTTAAAAAAAAATTTTTTTCTTACCCTTTTTTTTTTTTGTTATTACTACTTGTAAATATTTCTTTTGTGATTTCGTCATCGATATTAATAAATTTTATTATTATTATTATTATTATCATTCTCATTATTATTATTATGTATATTTTTTGATAAGGATATTATTAACGGTTTTTTATTGCGTCGAATATTTTTTTTGTTTGTTCTCGTTCTCTTTGGTATTTATAAAAATTTTCTTAGAAATATTTTTATAGATACTGTGGCACGGTTCCCAGTGCTGCTCCCACGTAAATTATTTCCGTTTTCCGCCCACCTTCCTCCCCCTTCCCCTTTCCTGCTCCCCAAATTTTTTCTGTAATTTAATACCCCTTCCCCTCTCTCCTTTCTCACAAAGTTCGACACAATTTTTTTTCTTTTTTTATAATTAGTCATAAAATGATTTTATAAATAACCATTTTGATTTCCGGAAAAACCGGAAACGCAACTCCCGGACAAAAATAACTGGAAAATTTTTTTTCACCCTCCCCCTTTTTGGAAAATTTCAGGTGCAAACATTTCTATAAACTTTTTTTTTTAATTTTTCATATCAATAACTAAAAAAAAAAAAAAAACAATTTCCGTTAAATATATTCCGGTAATAAATTTTTAGAAAAAAAAACCGAAGAAAAGACCGTTGGGCATTCTAGAAAATTCACACACACACACACACGCGGAAACAGAAAGAGAAAGAGAAAGAGAGAGAGAGAGAGAGACAGAGAGAAAATATTAAGCAATTAATTTTCCAGTTTTTTATTTTTAAATCAACACGTACGGTGATAAAAAAAAATTTTTTTTAACACGGCTACGTTTTAATTCTTTTTTTTTTTTTTTTTCTACTGTGTAAACAATGTATTACCGTGTTTGTTTGTTTGTTTCCCACCATGTTTTTTTTTTTTGCACGTGGGCGAGTTTATGGTAATTTTGCGATTATGTATATTTTTCACCTCCCCCCCACCACAGACGCCGGTGCCTTCATTTGTGCCTTCATTGTTTAAACAACGCGTACCGCTCGTTAGTGGATTATACAGGAGGGATAACAACAACAACAACAAAATTATTATTATTACTATTATTTAAATTTTTTTATACGAGGAGGTTGGGAAGGAGGTGGAAAGAGGGAGGAGGAGGAGGAGGAAATCAACGCGTAAATTTTTTTTTTTTTTGTAAATGCATATTCATCACGTAATCGAACATCGAAATGTGGGAAGATTTTTTTTTATTTTCCTTCACTGCAAAATTTTTTTTTTTTTTTTTTTTAAACAACAAACTGGAAAAATTTGCATTTTGTTTGTTTGTTTGTTTATTTGTTATTATCGTGTCTTTTCCTATTATTATTATTATTCAAATTAATTAAGATTTACAATTTTTCCAGACGTTTGTTGAGATTAATTTTTTTTTTTTTTTAAATTAAATTGTCACAAATTTCCAATTTTTATTTTTTAACCAATTAAATTGTTAATTTAAATTTAAAAAAATTAAATTTTCTAGAATATTCTAAGAATAAAAAAAAAAAATTGAATGATTTATAACGAAATAAATTTTTCTACCCGTTTGTTTTGTTTGTTAAATTGTAAAAAAAAAAACCGACGAAAGAATATATTTAAAAAAAAAAAAAGAAAATTTTAATACCTTTAAAAAAAAAAAAAATACGAAGCGGCTTATTTTACGTTAAAAAAAAATGATAAGAAACTGATAAGAAGAAAATTTTTTCGGTTAACTTAACTAAATATTTTTATTATGGAAAAGTTTACAGAATTTAAAATTCTATCAAAATTTTAAATCCTTCATCCGGTTGTTGTTATCACAAAAATTTTTTACGAGGATCCCTTCTTAAATCTAGGCCGTTGTTTTTTTTGGGGGGGATAAACAATAAAATTGTGTGGATTCAAAATAAACTAATTGAAAAAAAATACGCCCACGTAATCGTTGTGATGATAATAATAATAATAATTTACAAACTAAGGAAAACCGAAAAAAATTTTACAGTTACGATTAGTTTTTTTTTTTTTTTTTACACGCCGCGTATATTTTTTTAATTAAAAATTTTTTTACGACCGAGTTTTCTCTACGACTCTATGAAAATAATAATAATAATGATAATGATAATAATAGTAATAATAATAATAATAATAGAAAATTCAATTGATTTCCGTTAAAAAATTAAATTTCAATTACTCTTTCGCTTTTTGTGGTTAGTTTTACGATTTCCCGTTTCTTTTTTCTTTTTTTAACGACTTTTTTTTCCCAACTTTTATTATTATTATTATCGTTATTATTAGTATTAGTATTATTATCATTATTATTAGTATTAGTATTTTTATCATTATTATTATTTTTTTCGTACGTTTTTTTTTTTCAAAAAAAAAAAATAATAATAATAATCAGAAGAGACCGACGAACCAAAAAAAATTTTTCTCTTTTTTTTTTTAATAATTTATTTAAATGGTTAGAAACAGTGATGATAATAATGATAATAATGATGACGATGATGATGATAAATTTACGGTCATTGAAAAACAATTAATAATTTTTTATTATGGGGGGAAAAAAAAAGAAAATTTTCTTACGGAACCCGAATATTTTAGGCTACGGAAAAGGTGGATGATAATTTGCAAGTCAAAAAGTTTCGATTTCTCGAAAAATCTCGTTATTAATAATCGAATCATTCAACCATAAACATAAATTTTAAAATCTATTTACATTAAGTAATAATGATAATAATAATAATATTAACATTAATAAAATAAAAAAAAAAATTTTCAACTTACCTCGCTCTCTCTCTTTCTCTCTCCTCGTGTATATTCACGTAAACTGTGCGACTTTTCAACGCATGCGTTTTCATTTTGAGTTCATTAACCTTCTTCGGATGTTAATGATGATGATGATAACAATCCAAAATTTCCAGCAGTCATTTTTTTTTCACCCTTAAAAAAAAAAAAAAATTATTACTTTAGTTTAATTGTTAACTTTGTTAAATAATTACACACACAAATTCGTTTTGAAAAGAAAATCTCTTCTGACGGATAAAATTTCAAAAAATTTATCCCCTCATAATAATAATAATAATAATGATAATAATTTTTAGGGGGAGGGCAAATAACATGGGAAAGATATAGAAGAAAAAAAAAATTTATTTTTTTTTATTTATCGTTATAATTTTTTTAAAAAATTACGGGGTCATCGTTTAAACAATTATTATTATTATTATTATTATTATTATTATTATTATTATCACTTTTAAAGAGGGCAAAATTTTTATTCGTCGGGATTTTTAACCATTTATTCCAGGTTTTCATCCGATTCCTTAATACAAAATAAATGCTCGAATTTCTTTGGTGCTATTTATAATATTTTTTGAAGAATGTGAGCCGTCCCAATATTATTATTATCATTATTATTAATTATTATTATTATTAACACAATATAAAAGAGAGCTGTAGAGAGAGAAAAAAAATATATTAATTTTCCGCGAATATATACGCATATATAAAATATTTACGAAAATAAAAAGAAAATTTTTTTATTTTTTTTTTTTTACGACGGATGAATACCCTTTAAAATAAGAAAAAAAATTAAAAAGAGAGAAAGAGAGAGGGGGAGGGGTAGAAGAAAGAGTGAGCGAGAGTGAGATAAAAGAAAAAATACGGAGAATAATTCAAATTCCACAAAAAATCTATATAATATGTTTTTTTTTTTTTTTTTTTTTTTTTATAAAATGAATGGTTCACGCCTTTTACTTGTAAACGTTTAAATTTTCAACACCTCGTTTTATGTGATTTATTATTTTAATTGTCTTTTAAGTTCTTAAAAAAAATTTTTTTTTTTTTTTTTTCACAAGAATGCAAAAAGTAAAATTGGAAAAAAAAATAAAAAAATAAAAACTTCCAAATTTTAGTTTGGGAAAAAAAAGGAAAAAAGGAAAAACCTTTTTTCCCTATTTTCCCTTTTTTTTGCCTTTCTTGTTTCTGCCAAAAATTGTTTTGAGAGTACAAAAAAAAAAAATTTTTTTTTAATTACAATAAAATAATAATAAATTTCATTTACTCTCTCTTTCTTCTTCTTTTGCCTCCTCATTCCCCCCACCACCACCACCACCGCCGCCACCCACGCAACAACATCTGGAAAGAAAAAAAAAAATTTTTTTCTTTTTTTCCGGCTTTTATTATTATTATTATTATTATTTTCTTTATGTTTAACCCGATGATGTGCGTGTGTGTTAGCTCTGTATTTAAAGTTTCCGGTAGGAGTTAAATTATTTTAATATTTTCCTGGAAAATTTTTGATGACAAAAAAGAAAAAAAAAGGTTTAGGTTTGAGAAGATATTGTTAATCCTGTCGTTGACACGATTTATATTTTTTTTCCCAAAGAAAATATTACTAAAAACGACAGGAAGTTGTTGTTGTTGTTGTAGCACAAAAAAAAAAAGTAAAATATTTATTTCTTAAAATTTTTTTTTTTTTGTTCCAGAAATCTGGAACGGACGTTGGAGATTATATTTTTTGACATTTTTTATCGAAACGTTTTTACCTTCGAAACGTGTTAATTAATCAAGCATGACCTTGATAAATAATAATTTTACTAGAGTGAAAATTTCGGTTACGAAAAAATTTTCTTTTTAAACCGGAAACGATTGATTCTAAATCTCTGAAACGGATTTAAGACAAAATTCGACAACGAATCGATGCCACGCAAAAAAAAAAATTCTGGAGAGAGAGTAAGAGAGTGATAGAGGGAGGAAGAGGAAGTAGGGATTTATAATTAAACTTTTGTTGATAATATATCCGGTCATAAATTTTTTCTAAATTTAATATTTACACAAACGCGCACGCGCACGCACACGCACACACCCATCCGGAGAGGGTTAGTTTTATAAATTAAATTTAAAAGGTCGAAATATTTTATTTTATTTTTTTTTTTATCAGGATTCGGTGGCGAGGATTTTTTATTTGCTTAACATCCATCACTCTCGTGCAGAAAAGTTTACTTAGGACCACAAATATAAAATATTCTAAACCGCATTCTAATTACACGAAAAACTTTTTATTATACAACCCATATATATAAAATTTTATTAATTTTTTTTCATCATTATCATCATCATCAAATAAAAATGATGGAGAATGGGATGAGATTCGTTTTTGCGAAAAATTTTTTTTTTTTATTTCTTTCTAACGATTTGTTGTTTTTTTTTCTATTGAATTTAATTTTTTATATATCGTTTCCTGAGTCTTTATATCATCATGATCGTGAATGTGCGTATCTGGAAAAAAAAGAAATGATAATGATGATTATTAAATAATTTACGGTGACGCGGTTGCAATACGTTACTCACCTAAAGTTTGTAATCCGGCCATGGCTAAAAATCCTAAAAAAACAAATAAAAATCTCAAAAATCCGCCTTTTTTCTTTTCCTTTTCCAAAACTTCGAAAAAAGTCACAAACAAAATGGCTCCAGCAGCCAAACCTTGCAATATTAAAACGGTACCGCCGTAAATTTTTTCCATTTTCCACACGGCAATCAAACCGATTCCGCCGCCCAAAGGTGTACTCACCGCTGACGTCACCATGTATAAAACAATTTGTAATTCCGTGTAACCGTCGGAAACCAATTGTAAACCCATGCTGAACAAAATGAGTACTGCGTGTATCAATATGGCGGTGAAAAGTAACCAAACGGCTTGAAGAGTACTCGTTTGCAATCCCAGTGCCAAACCTTCGAGACCGGAATGAAGCGACAATGCCAACAAAACCAACAAATGATGAGTTTTTTTCGATATTTCCATATCTTCCATCATCAAGTTACCGGAAGTGCTCGCGAACGGCGTGACTTTTCCATTTATTCTCATTTCGGCTTCGATCGATCTCATGTTCGTATCGCGTGTCATCGATAAAACAAATTCTTCGATTAAAAAAACTGCGAAAAAACCGCAGCAGACAATAAATTCTCCCATGGGAAAAGAACTTTTCCAATCCATCATAATCAAACCGTCACGAACTTTTGGTATCATGTGAAGCATGCAAGAAGACAAAAGGACGCCACCACCGAAACACATGGACAACGACGTTATGCATTTCACTTGTCTTTCACCGTAACCACCTTTTAAAACTTCTACCAAATGCATCGGAGTGAGCCCTGCTATCAATTTCGCCATACCCAATATAAGCAAAGCTATTATTTTCACTGTTTCCGGATTTGAAAACATTTATGTATGATTTTCTTTCTTTTTCTATTATTATCATTAACAATCCATCGAATTTTTTTCTTTCCATAATCAATATATTATTATTATTATTATTATTTTATTTTTCGTTTGAATAAATAAATAAAAAATGAAGTTTCCGTCGTTTTATTTACCAATTTTCGTTAAATTCATCAACCCACAGCATTCCATTTGTATATACGACGACGACAACAACAACAACAACAACCAAAACGTAACAACGTATCTATGGAAACGTGTAGTAACAGTTCAGAAAATTCTGTAAAAATAAACAAACAAATATTGTTTTAGTCATCGTCGCCATCATCGTTTATTATTATTATTATTATTGTTATTGTTATTATTAAGGTTTTTTTTCTTTTTTTTTATGTGTATAAAATGCAAAAAAATTTATAAAAATGTCGAAGGTATCATGTCCTCAACAACAACAACAACAACATGAAATTTTATGTTGCGTAGATAATTCTAGTGATCCCACAAAAATATGTTTAACATTTAAGGGAACGCCAACAGCACCGTTGGGACATGTAAGTTTGTCATGTTTTATCGATTATTTAGTTTAAACGATTATCGAATGTCGGATATTTTAAAGGTCTCTTTTTCCCTCTCTCCAGTTGCCCCCCACCTCGTTTTTTTCCTCTCTTTTTTTTTACACTTAAAGCGAAGAAAAAAAAAAAAATTTTTTTTCGTCATATTTAAATATTTTTAATAAAAAAAAAAAATTTATTGTGATTTTCACACACGCACACGCATGCTGGAGAAATTAAGGGAGAAAACGGTGAGATAATGTGGGGAGAACCTGGAGAAAATGAAAAAAAAATTTTTTTAATGGATAAAATTTATAATTAACCCGTCACTCATAATTAATTTCTTTTTTCACTTATTTTTTTTAATATAAATTTATGCAAAAAAGTTATGAAAAAAAAGTTATGAAAATTATATTATTATTATTTATAGATTATTATTAGTACTAATTTAATAACAACAACAAACACTAATAAAATACATATAATTTTTATTATATTCGTTACCTGTTTGTTTTCTAACACAATCGGTAATTAATTAATTAATTAATTAATAATAATAACTTTTAATAACTATTAAAAAAATAATTCGATATCATTTTTTGCTCCCCAAAAAAATAAAAAAAAAAAATTTACAAACTTTAATAACGAAAAAACGAAAATAAACAAATGTTAAATTTAACAAAAAAAAAGGGAATGACGTCATAAGCCCCACCAATTATTTCTACCGCAATTTGATCGATATATATATGGATGTAAGTTTTTCACGAAATCATTTTTTTTTTTTATAGAGAAAGAGGTGGGGAGAGAGAAAGAGAAAGGGAGGAAAGGGAAACATTACAATTTTTTTTTTATATATAAAAATTATTTTTAGTCGAAATTTGACGATTTGGTAGAACCTTCGAAACAGACAGAAGAAGACGATGAAAAAAAGAAAGATGCAAAGCAGAAAAAGTATCCAACGGTGCATCAGCAAAAAAAAAACGCGAATGAATATTTTATCGTGGAAAAAGTTGATCCGGAAAAAAAAAAAAAAGAAAATTTAGCGAAATTGCGAGAAAAATTCAAAGATAAAGGAACGAGACTTGCTTTGTTCGGTGCCATAAACGAAAAAGTCAAATGCGCTTGTCAAAGTACCGATCATTTACTCGGACAAAAACGTACCAGGTAATATTATCGATAATCTAAACATAGAAAAAAAAACCGTTAAAATACCATATCGATTACATTTATGTATCGTTCTTAACTTTAATATTAGGTAATTTTAGGCTGAGAGAACTTTTATTGGCTGAAGAAGTTGCGTACACGACGGAATACATCATAAAATGTCAACAAGCCGGTGCGAAAAGAGAAGAAGAATTAAGGAGGAAAGCGTTCGAATTACAAACGAAATACGAAAACGAAAGAAAAAAATTCGTAGAAGAAAAATTATTGGAACGTGCCATGTAAGTCTATCAACAATCACTATTATTATCATCATCATAACTAACAATCACGATGATTACAAAATTTTTTTTTTTTTTTTGGGTGGGGGGAAACGTAGAAGCGAATGCGATGATGCGAGAACGGTTTTGACAAAGAAATTAGTTAAAGAAGTCAAAATGGATCAATTGTGGCAAATAAAAGAAAAATATGCGCAAATGGAAGTGAAAAGAGAAGAAGATAAAATGTATCACGATCTCATGATAAAAAATTTACAATCCATGGTAAGATAATAATAATAATAATGATGATGATGATGAAAATCATTGGTCGATGTTTAACGAACGACGTGTGTGTGTGAGGGAAAAAATTTTTTTTATTTTTTTTCTTGTCTGATAAAATAGAGAGAAGTGGAAGAAGAAGAAGCGAAATCAATTTATTACAAACAAAAAGAAGCGCAAAAAGTATTTCAAGAACAAATTGTTATAAAGCAAAAGAAAAAAGAAGAAGAAGAAAAAATGAAAGAAATCGAAAGGATAAAAATTGAAGAAGAGGTTAGATTGTTTAAAGAAGAAGAGCAAAAAGGTATCAAAATGATTGAATTCTTATATGTATACATGATAAATAATAATAATAATAAAATGGTCGACGTCATATTATTCTTATTTTCCACATCCGCCCCCCACTTTCCCCTCTATTATTATTTTTATGAAATTAAAAAGTGCGTTCACCCATGTTTATAAATCATATCAATAAATTTTTTTTTTTTTTTTAATATTTTAGAAAAATTGGAAAAAATAAAAAAAAGATGGGAATTGAAAAACGACGTAAGCGGAAGTCTAGCAAGAGAAAAAGAAATAAAAGAAAGGAGGAAAAGAGAAGAGGAAGAAATAGAGAAAACTTTTTTCAAATTAATGAAAATAGAAGAAGAAAAGGAAAAGATGAAAGGTTTTTCGAACAAAGTAAATTTTTTTTTTTTTCTTTTCTTTCTTTCTTTCTTTTTAACTCTTTTTGTTTCCCCTCCTTACCTCCCAACCTTTCTACCTCTTCCTCCCTTTTTTCTCTCACTCTCTTTACGTCACACTTGTTTGTGTTTTTAAATTTTTGTTTTTTTTTTTCCGCAACGACTTTTCTTCTTTTTTTCTTAACGGAGTGGGGGAAAAAAAAACTAGAAATGATTATTATTATTATTTTTTTTTTTTTCAGGCAAGGATAAAAAGAGAAATGGATATGTATTTGGAAGGTATAAGAGAAATAAAAAGGCAAAAGGAAATTGAAGAGAAAAAGTTAAACGATTTGCTTGAAGAATTTAATGAAAAAAAACGACAAGAAAAAGACGAAGAAAGGAGAAAAGTAAAAAAGGCTCGCGAAGAAATGTTTTCGGTAAATTTTCATTTAATAATAAAAACAAAAAAAAAAGTTTTTTTATATCCCCATCACCACCCTCTCCCTCCCCTCTCAAGAAAAAAAAAACAAGAGAAAACTTTTTTTCCTCCTCTTTTTTTCTCTCTCACTTTTCGGTACCTGCGCACCAAAAAAAAAATTAAAATTTTATTTTTTTTTTTTTACACATCAGAGAGTATTGAAAGAAAGATGCGTACAGATGAAAGAAAAAAGAGAAAGAGAATTAAGAGAAGAACAAGTTAGAAGAAACGAACAAGAATTGTTAATTTTAGCAATAGAACAACAAAGAAAAATAAGAGAAGATTACGATAGAAGATGTGCTGAACAGAGAGAAGCTTACAGGTGTCAACTTTTAAAACAAATACAAGAAGACGAAGCTAACAGAGTAAGTTTTTTGACCTTTTATCATCATCATCATCATCATCATCATTATTGTTATTCTCATTCGTTTTCATTTTAAACGACAGATAAGAAAAAAAGAAGAAGAAGAAGAATTTGTGAGACGTTTAAAAATGGAAAAAGATGAAGAAATCGAAAGGATAAAAAATGTTATTAAAGAATTACCAGCTAAAGGAATCGAACATCCTTTTAAAACCGTTATAAAATCTTGCCCCCCAGAATATTTGTGTCCTTATCCATGCTTTAAATAACATTTATTGAAAAAGGACACAATGATAATGAACGTAAAAATAATTTTTAACACTTTTTTTTTTCTTTTTTTTTTTTGTATCTTATTTAATGGTGTAATAAATTGATCGGATAAATTTTTAAAATTAATTATTTATTGATGCTGCTGCCACCACCACCACCACCTCAACTTTAAAATTAATTATACATTACAGAATTTTGACGTGCGGTAAACAATACATCTTCTAGAATCTTTCATCCGCGGGTTTTCCGCCATATACGCGAATTTAATCCCCAAAAAATGTCAACGCAGGCCTTCAAAAACCTTTAAATAAAAAAAAATTTTTGTTATTATTATTATTATTATTATTATCATCATTATTTGTTTTGAATTCGTTGAACGTCATTATTTTTATTTACGTAATAATGTTTAACATATTTTAAAAAATTCAAATTTTTTTTTCGTTTAAAAAAAAAAAAGCAGTGAAATAAAATGAATGATGACGTCGTCGACGTCGACGTCATCATCGATCGTTAAAATTTATTTTGTTTACAGAAAATTCCGATAGATGACGACTCTGTAGCGTTTTTTTCCTTTTTAATTAAAAAAAATAAAAAAATTTTTTTATTTTTTTTAATTTTAAATTAATTTTTATGTAAAAATTTAAATTTTTTTTTTCACAGTTTTTATTATTATTATTATCATTTTAATTTTTAGTTTTATATAAAAAAGTAACTCGATAATTTTTTTTTTTTTTTTAATTATTTGGTTTTTCATCACTTTTTTATAAACAAAAATATTAAACATTTTATTTCGATGGCAAAACGAAGAAAAAAAAAATTTTGTCTATAAATATAAATTTTAAATAATAAATATTATTTGTTTTTAAAAACAAACGAAACAAACACAGACCCGCATCCCTCCTCCCCACACACATCCCTAAAAAAAACAAATAAAATAATTATTTTTTCCAAAAACCAAAACGCATCAAAAAAAAACTCAAACATATTTCACATAAAAAAAAAATTTACCCCCTCAATTAACACCAAAAACAAATCCCTAATAAAAAAGGTAATCATAATAATTTTTTCTTTTAAATTCATTCATAACATTTAATAAATCAACAATATACATAAGCTATTTATTAAAAACGAAACAGATATTTTTATAATTACATAACAATTTATTTATTTAAAAAAAGAAATAAATAAAAAAGAAAAAAAAAGAAACCTAATTAATAATAATCAAGTTCAATTGTGAAATACAAAGTGTATTTTTCAAGCAAATAATAATTAAAAACAAAAGAAATGTTGTTTGATCCCTTATTGCCCATGAGGGTGAGGGTAAGGGATCCGATATTCTATTATTAGACCTGAAAACCTGAGAACGCCATTTAATTGTAAATTCCGGTGGCGTGTGCGTTGTTGCTTGAAGTCTAACAACAACCAAATTCATTTTCCACGGCAACTTATACACTTTGTGTCTTTGCCTAGGACAAAATATGTCGATATATGTACCTGTTCTATCGGACGAACTTTCATCGTAATCGTGTAAAGTTAAATTCCACGCTCCGCAATGCCCTGTAAATAATAATTATAATACAATTTCCGGTTTGTCGTCGGAAAAAATTAAATTTTTCTATTGGTTTTGCTCCTCACTATTTTGCGGAGTGTATAATTCTATCGTGAGTTGTCTTTCGATTTTCGTATCCAACAACCACGTGCATTTTTGATGATAATAATAATTGAGCTGTCCGTCCGGTATTATTCGTATTGATTCGATTTCTCCGTCGGGCGCCGTGAATGTGTAATGACCGCATATGCCGTCCGTGTTAAAAGAATAATTTGTTGTAAAATTAAAACCTTTTTCTTCCCACGTGAAATGAGCCACGTAATAAATTAAATTTAAAGCCGACCAACTTTTTAACGTGACCGGAAGCCAGTCTTCCTAATAACAAAAATTTACAGAATGATAAAAAAACAAAAATTACGAACGGATTGAAAAGGGTTCAATGAACTCTCACTTGAAATTCTCCACAAAGGCATGATAATATTTGTCCACTATCAGTCTGGAGCATTAAATGATCGACTTGCGACAAATCTCTGGAATTTAAAACAACGCAAAAACATCCGCCGTCACCGCATTGAGTGTGACAATACGGATCCAAATGCGATATTTTATATCTGCTGATCTAAAATTAATAATGATAATTAATGACGTCATAACCGAGGGAAAATAAATAAGTAAAAGGTAAATACGAACGGTGAGTGTTATGCTTTGATTGGCTGCTGGTACGAAACGATCCACGCAACGTAACGGACGTTCAATGTTAAAATATAAATCTTGACTTCCCGGATTGTTAACTTGACCGCTTGTCGAACTGCTCAAACCGTAATAATCGACGTCACACAGTGTCAAAGGTCGTAGAGTTCCATCGACTTGTTCTGCATGGAGAAAAAAAATTCGTAAGGTTTACAGAGAAAGAAATGGGAGGTGATTTTATTTATGTATACCGTCGTGAAATAAAAAAGCTCCGTCGACAAATTCCATTTGATCTTTTTTATGCGATTGTAAAGATCTTTTTAATCTTATGCTAAAAGTGTTGTCTGTTGACACGAAACTTTGCTGTTCTATAAAACGACCCGTTAATGAATCCCGTGCTCTTTTTGACACGGGACTACATATTTTTTTGACCGGTTTGAGACCGTTACGATACAGCCCGTCGTAAATTTCAATGGCGTTTTGACACGATGACGCTCTGAAAAAAAAAAATTTTAATTTTCTCTTCGTCGTCGCCATCTTTACGAAATCCGATCTATCACTAATCACCTTAAATAATAATTAAATAAAGAAATGTGTACAACATCTGTTGCTCTTCCGGTAAACGTAAATAAACACGTCGATCTCCATTTCAACGTTCTCGTATCGAAAGTACCAGAACGTGATACGTTACCCGAAAATGATATATCACAGCCATTTTTGACGGATGTCGTTTTTGGTGAACTTGTACTATCCACTGAAACAAAAAAAATAAAAATCTCATGACAAGAGGGTGTGAGAGAGAGGGGAAAACAAAGAGAGAGAGAAAGAAAAGTAAATTATTTACTGAGAAAATTAGATTCTGTTGTTTGTATAAAAATATTGTGAGATGAATTTTTATTAATAAAATTCATTTGTTCGAAAAATTCCAACGAAGCTTGAAATCCGTTGTAATTGTAGGGAGGAAAAGAAGGCCCAGACCTGAAAAAAATGAGGCACCGATATACAACTGTTAATAATAATAATAATTAAAAATTATAAATTGTAACTTATTACCTAAATTCTAATAATAAATTAGGACCGTAAAAAATAAATTCTTTTTTATCCGTTCCGCAAATTGTGCCAACAACAGGACTGAGCACTGTCGTTCCTTGATGTATGGCTATAAAATCTGTTTTGCACTGCCTGGAACAAAATGAAAAAAAAATTTTTTTTTTTTTTACACGTTTAAGTGCCGAACGAAATAATCATATTATTTAAAACTATTTGTTGTTATCATAAAGATTGATAAAAAAAAAAAAAAAACATGCAATGGAAAATTAAAAAAAAAAAAAAAAAACTATTTGCGCACCATCTGATAGAGAACGCTTGAACTTTTCAAATGTGGAAAAAGCAGTTATTTATTTATTTATTTTAAATAAACTGCCACAAATAGATGTCACATCTATTTTTTTTTTTACGTAGCCTTATTTTTATACATTTTTCTAAATAAAACGTACACGTTCGTGTTGTTAACGATGTGTAATTTAATTCATTTCCGAGGCGTTCGTTCGTTCGTTAAAAAAAAATTTAATTTAAATAATTGGCGACAAATTAAAAAAATAAAAAACGAAACGTCTGCATGTGTGTGTGTGTGTGTCGATAACAATTACGCAAAAATCTTTTTACAATTTTTTTCTTTACCTAATCGATAAGTTAAAATATTGATTATTATTACATACGTACGAGTATCAATCAATAATTAAAAAAATCGCCTTAATAAATAACACGTGGTATGATCATCATTATCATCATTAAATCTTTAATTTGTTTGTTTTTTTTGTAAATATTTATCGACTTTTAAGTTAAGAAATAAAATAAAAAATATTTAAATTAAAAGAGAGAAAAAAGTTTAAAAGTAATATAATCTCTGGAAAAAAGAAAAAAGAGAGAAAAAGTTTTGAATAAAAATAAAATACAAAAAAAGGAAAACAAAACAAAAAAGAAAAAAATTCAAAAGTGAAAATAAAAAAAAAAGTTTACATAAAAAAAATTTTTTTTTTTTTGTTCGCTCACTTTTCTGGTAACAAAACAGATGCAAATGATATTTTAACTTTTGTTTGCATGGAACTGATGGCAATGTGATATTTACACAATCTGTTAGGTACGTAAAGTCCAGGATATCCCGGAGAAGTTAATACGCACGATTCTGGAGCCCTGCATTCAAAATCTTGATAAAGCCAGTCGCAATCTAAAAAAAACCGCATTAAAAAAAAAAAGAAAAAAAATTTTTTACTTTTACGTGAAACGCATTCGAACAAACAAACAAACAAAAAAATTTTTCTTTTACCGTCATCATTTTTAATCATCATCATTATCATCTTACCTGTTTTGGCTATTTTTTTTCCACCTTTATATAAATTACCCTGTTCTTCGTTTGTTATTGATGTAAAACTAAAATAAGCTATAAATTGAGATGTTGTTGTGTCATCTGAAAGACTGAACAAACAATTTATTTAATAAAAAAAAAACAAACAACAAACAAATAAACAATCAATTTTTTTTTTTTTAAACTTTAAATCCTCGTTTTTCTCCCAAAATCATAGGAAAAAAAAGGGAAATGATTTTATCGTAAAAGATTTTAACGAAAACGAATCTTTATCGATAACAATTGATGGCGGCGGCAATGGCGGCGGCGGCGGCAGCTTAACAACAACAAACAATTTTCATTTGACCGCAAATTTTCACCACCGACGCCATTTAATATCCTCCTAACAACAATAAATGACAAAAACTATTTTTTTTTTTTTTAATGTAAATAAATAAAATTATAACGGATTGAGTGTTAAAAAAAAAAAAAACTTAAATAATCGATAACTCGAAAAAAATCGAAATCGAAAACGAAAACGAAAATCTCAATAACACTTTTTCCTTTTTTTTTTGTGTTCGTTAAAAAAATTCATTTAAAAAAATTTTTTATTTAAAATGTCAACCACGTGGACATTTAAAATCTCTGACGTCATTAATTGTTTTTATTTACTTTTCGAAATAGGGAGAGAGAGAAAGGGAGAAAGGGAGAAAAAGAGAGAGAGAGAGAGAGAGAGAGAGAGAGAAAACGTTTCGAATGGGGGAAAAAAAAAACAATTAATTGAATTAATTAAATTTTTTTTTTTTTTTTTTACTCACTAAAAAAATAACGTTGCTGGACCGTTATCGGCAAATATTAATACTGGAGGATCGTATCTATCATTGTTTCCGCATATTTTTATTTCCGATTTGTTTGTTATGGAATTTATGGAACCATCGACCAATTGTAAATATCCACCCTGACAACTGGAACAACGCAACAACAAACGAAAAAATTTATGTTATAACTTTTTTTTCCTCTTTTTCCCTCTTTTTTCCTTTTTTTTTCCTATTTTTTTCCCCGTGTAATGATAATAATAATAATAATACAGTTGGAATTATTCCAGTCGAAATAAAAGATTCCTCCTGTTGTTGTCATTGTCGTTTGTCGTTTGTCAAATCTTATTCTTATTAAAAAGTATGTTTATAAAAAAAAAATTACAACAACAACGTAAACCCCTTCGTGTTTTGGCAACCTTAAAAAATTATTTTTACCCCTTGTGCTCGCAACCCTTATTTATGTTTTAAAAAATATATTACTATTAATAATAATGATGATGATAATAATAATAAATAAAAAAACACCCGCTGGAAAAATACGAAGACGAAAAAAAAAAAATTTATTTTATTTTTCTTTTTTTTTTAGTTTTAATGATCTCCAACTGGATTTGTTTATTATTATTATTATTATTATTATTATTAAGAAATATTTTAATATTTAATTTTCATCGTAAAACTAAATTGTGCGAGTGTGTTTTTAAAAGACAAGAGATTCTCAAAGAATAATAATAATAATGATAATAATAATGGGTTTTCAACAAAAGTTAAGAATAAATATTTTAATAGGTTTTAAATAATCGTTGAATCGAATCTAATTTTAATCGAACCCCAAATTTTAAAAGTTTCCGACGAAAATAATAATAATAATAATAATAATAATAATAATAATAATAATAATAATAATGATGATGATGATGATGATGATGATGATGATGATATTATTAACATTAACGAAAGAGAAAAAAAAAAAACAAAAAAAAAAAATTTCCACGTTGAATTTTCCGCGCTCGTTACACGGTGCGAAACATTAACATCATTAAGAAAATTATCATCATCATCATCATTATCATCGTTATTAAAAATTATCATTATCATCGTCATTAAATAATTTTCGCACCAACGACTTCCGACTACTTTGTTTTAAAAAAAAAAAAAAAAAAAACAAAAACGGTTGAATAAACATTTTCATAAAAAAAAAAAAAAAAAAATTGAAATGAAAATTATCATCATGGCGGAGTTCAATTGAAAATTAATCGAATTAAAAAAAAAAAAGTTTTAGTTTTTCTTTTGACTTCCTCTCTCGCACCCTCCCCCGCTCCCTTTTTCCTCATCCCTCCCCGATTCTTCCCATTCGAAAAAAAAAAAAAAAAAAAAAACCGAAAAAAATTTTTTTTACGGCGGTTAAATAAACCGGAAATACTTTTTTATAATTTTTACGAGGTTTACAAAAAAAATGAAAACGGAAACGATGATGATTATAATGATGGTAATAATAATAATAATTATAATAATAATAATATTAATTATAAACGTTACTCTCACGTTGTTGAAATTGCTGTTGTTGTTGTTTGAAAAACTTTCGATTTCGATTTTCTTCGTGACGTAATAAAAAAAAATTAAACACACTTTAAAAATTTTTAAAACGTAATAACAACAACAACAAAATTTTTTAATTATTTTTTCTTCTGCTTTATTATAATAATAATAATTATTATTATTATTAATAAACGTCTTAATAAATTGGTCACTCATGTGTGCGTGTGCGTGTGAGAGAAAACGAGATTTTAGCAACCTAAAAAAAAATGTAAAAAAATTTATATTTGTTTTATAAGCACGAGGATATATATATTCTAATTCCACGTTTTTTTTTTTTTTTAATAATAAAACTCGCCGTAAATTGGTAAAAAAAAAGATGAAAAATAATAATAATAATAATAATAACCATTTTTTTATTCAAATCACGTTTGCTTTATTAGTTTTTTCTTTGTGTTTGTTTGTTTGTTTGTTTGCTTGTTCGTACGCAGGCCAATAATACAAAAGAAATTAAAACATAAACAAAAAAAAAAAGTTGGGAAAACCTTATATGAAATATGATATGAGAGATACAAAAAAAAAGAAAAACGCCACCTAAATATATATATATATAAAACTAAAAATTAGTCTGCCATTTTAAAACTTTTCCTTTTTTCCTTTTACACGTTGTAAATTTTTTTACAAATCGAAAGAAAAATAAAGGATAAAGTCTAGAATATTCCACGTTTTAAAATTTCCGATATTTATTTATTTTTTATTTTTGATTACCCCATGTCGTTTTTGAAACGACTGGAGAAGTCGTCGTCGTCGTCGTCAAATCATTTATCAAACGAAATTAACAAAATTTAAAAAAAAAAAAAAGTTTTTGAACGGGTCGGGTTCGGCGGTTCGGTCCGAACCGCCGGTCCGGCGGTTCAATAATTTGAAATACCGTTAGAAAATCTTCCTTTTGAACTTTAAACTTTTGGTTTCGACCAAGTCTTTTTCGTTAACTAATTTAAAAAGGAAAAAAAAAGAAGAAGAAGAAGTTTCCTTTGACATTTGAAATCGAGAAAGAAAAGTAGAGGAGGGAGAGAGAAAGAGAAAGAGAGAGGGAAACATTTTAACTTTTTTTTTTTTATTCAATCACAGTACGACGTTATCAGTACACGTGTTAAACGTTTCGATCGATAATTACGAAAGAAACGCGGGCGCGCCGCGAAAAAAATAAAAAATTCCAGATTTTTTTTTCCAATTCCATAAATTCCAGTTTTTATTTTATTTTTTTTATAAATTCACTTTTTAAATACGGTTTATTAAGTTTTGCAAACTTTTTTCCTTTTTTTTTTTTTTTTTTAATTTTTTTTTATTTGCTCAATTTAATTTATTATAAAAAAAAAAAAAAAAAAAAAAAAAAAATGAATTTATTGGTTGGCGAATTTGAATTACTTTTTTTTTTTTTAACTGGAGAAAAAAAAATTATTCATAAGAAAAAAACATTGATAATGTTATTATCTAACTAACTTTAGGTTTATGCTGGAAAAAAAAAATGAATTTATTAAAACACTTTTACAGAATTAAAAAGTTTCCAACAAAAAAAAATTTTTTTTTTCATTTTTTTCATTTTATTTACGTCACGCCTTTTTTTCTTTTTTTTTTTTCGTTATCACGCTTGTGTGGGTGAGTGGAGGAGGGTGTGGGGGTGGTGACGATAACGACGAATACTTCATTCGAATACCTTTTGTATAATAATTTGAACGTTAAAGAGCCGAAGGTATGAAAACAAAAAAAATTGTGATGAACTTTAGCGGATGAGGAAAAAGAAAAAAAAAATTCACTTGACCGAACGACGAGGTAAAAGGTCAACGGTAGAAAATGTCAATTTTGTTAAAGGTCAAAAGACTGATATACGTAAAGTATACATCACAAAACCGTGCAAACATCATTTTTTTAATAATAATAATATTAATAATAATAATAATAATCCACTACTCGTTCTTATTTTTTTTCTTTCTTCCTCCATTAACACAAAAAAATTTTTTTTTTTTTTTTTCTCGAGTTAATGAAATTAATTATACAATTTTTAACCCTTGACTTAATTTTCTTTTCTTTTTTTTTCTCTCTCCAGAATTTTTAGGTATAAAAAAAGATTCATTTTTTTAAATTGTCCTCTCCTCTCCTCCCTCCTTCCTTTCCTCTCTCCCCTTTTCTCTAAATCTTCTTTTACTCTTTCCAGAAGTTTTTTTATTTTTTTAATTTTTTTTTTATAAAAAAAAAAAAAAATTCAAATATAGCAATTAACCAACCGTAATATTTACATTCATTACGATCTACTTTGTAATAATAATAATAATAAATTCCTGGAGAAAAATTGATTCCAGGTAGGTGAGAACACAAAAGAAAAAAAAAAAAAATTCGCCGTCTGCTGGAATGTAATAATAGTAGTAGTAACGTAAAAGAAAAAAAAACAAAAAGGAAACATTTTTGTTTTTGTTTGTTTGTTTGTTTGTTTGTTCGTTTGCGTGCCCGTTTTTTTTAAAAGTAAAAAATGACGTTGTTGTTGTTTTCATTTTTAATCAAAGTCAAAGAGGAGAGAAAAAAAAATTTAGGCTGAGATATATGGAGTATATAAATTTAAAAATTTGATGGAAAAATATTTGTTATGGAAAAGGGTCGAATAAGGAAAAAAAAAAACTTTCGCAATGGAAAAAATACATATAAAAAAGGAAAAAAGGAAGGAAAAAAGGAAGGAAAAAAAGGAAGGAAAAAAAAGAAAAAAAACGTGAATTGGAAACTTAAAAATAGTCAAAATAAAAAAAAAAAAAAAATTTTTTTGTATGATGAAATATTTTCTTGAATTTTTTAACGTTCTTATAACAAAAAAAAAAAAAAAAAACTTTTAAAAAAAAAAAAAATTTCTTTTTCCAGCAGTTACAAAATAATAATAATAATAATAATAATAATAATAATAATAATAATAATAAATTTTATTTTTATAAAAACTTTCTTTTGTATTTTTCTGTTTCTTCTTCTTCTTTAAACTTTTTTTTTTTTTTTTAGTTAATGAATTACTTACTTAATTTAAAAATTTTATTTATTACTTATTTTATTATTTAATTTTTTTTCTGTCTTTTAGTTTATTATGTGCGTGTACGTGTACTCGTCATTGATAAAAAAAAATTATTACTTATCATTATTATTATTACGACGATTTTCTTCATGTTTATCTCATAAAGTTTTCACTTGAGGAAAAATTCTATAAAATTTTTTTGTCAAATGTTTGTGTCAATAATTGTGTCATTGTTTTGTCGATGTGCCACAAACCATTTCCGTTTGTATTCAAACCCTACTTCCTAGTGATTTAAAACTTTAATTTTCTACACTTCCGTCATTTTTTTTTTTACTACGTCGGATTGTTTAATTTTTTTTTTTTAATGTTTTATGTTGTTTGTTGTTTGTTTATAGAATCTTGTGAGTGCGTACTATTTGCCGATCATACGCAACCACGCCCTTGAACACTTTGTCGTAACCGCGTTTGTATCAGTCTTTAACAATTATTTCCGTTTCCTGATTTATAACATCTCCATCGTTCGTCGTATACTTTTTGAGACACCCTGCAATCAGGAGTGACGAACGACTTTTCCTTCAATTATCATCATCTTAGCAGACGATTTTTAAAACGCGTTTAAATTTTATTTACATCTTAAACGTAGACTTAAATTTTTTTTTTTTTTTTTTTTTAAATATTATCCGTGTGGAATTATTATCATTATTAATAACAACATTTCTCTCTCTCTTTTTCTTTCTCTTTACAAAATCTTTATCTAAGCTTTTTTTTGGCGTTTAAGCCATTTAAAAAAAAGGGGGGGAAAGGGGTGGGGGAAGAAAAAAAATTTAGCCTTTAAAGTTTTTGGCGAATAATCGGGGGGCATTTGCCAAAAAAAAAAAAAAATGTGATTTTATTATTATTATTATTTTTTATTTTTTTTCAAGTTTTTAAACAACGTATTATTTATTAATAAATTATTAACTTTTTATTTATTTATTTATGTATTCGTTTCAGGTTTATTTTAATAAGTGCACACGCACACTTCGTGCCATTTTTTTTTTTTTATACTCGAACGAAATTAAATTTAAAAATAAAAAAAATATTAATAAATAAATTTTATTATTATTATTTAAAATAATTCATTCGTTCCATTCGATTCGATTAATAATTATAATAATGATAATAATGATAATGGTAATAATAATAATAAAATTTTCTAAAATTTTTTACCCCGACTATGTTTTTATTATCGAATTTTGTTTTTTCTTTTTTTTTTTTTTTTTTTAATTTTTGGCACAAACGAAATTCATCGATTGTAAGTAATTAAATATATAAAATTTTAAATTTATCCGCTATATTATTATCATTATTATCATTATCATTATTATTATTAGTAAAATAATTGCGACGTAAAACGATTAAATTAAATTTATTACGAAATTAAATACGAAAGAAAAAAAAAATCGCTCTCGAAATATATAGACGGTTTTCAAAATATTTATATGTATACCTTGGACGAATATTATCCAATTTGCTTTCGTATCATCATCATCATCATCATCATCATCATCATCATCATCATCATTGTTATTATCATCGTCATGGACACGAGTTAATTACACGTTTGCGGGTTTTGATAGTTGAAGTGGCGTTAGAAAAAAAAAAAATCATTTTTACTTACTCGGTTCCGTTGAACGTTCCTAAATTAACTAATCTGTAAAATTGTAATTCGATTCTTTGCTTTTGCGAAGGTACGAATGAATAATAGCAAATTGTTGGACCTTTTATAGATGGTGATTTTAATTGTCCAAAACTTTTACCGGATCTCGATAATAATTCACGCGAATCTAAAGTCATGTTGCAAACTGTAAAACAAAAAAAAAAAAGAAAATTAATTAATAGGTAATGACAACGTTAATACTAAAATATTATTATTATTATTATTAACGTGGGAAAACAAAAACAGAGGAACAAACGGAAACAAAACGTTCGTTCATAACGTTGATTTCCTTTATCATTATTATTATCATTATTATTTTAAACGTTGTTAAAACGCGTCGAAAAAAAAAAATTTTCTTTTTTTTTCCATTTCAACACTTTTTTTTCCTTATCCTGTTCTTTTCTTTTTTTTTAAATAAAAAATTACGCGGGAAACGGAAACATAAACGCGCGAGTTTTTCCAAAAAATTTTAAAAAATTTAACCGCGTTTTTAACGTACGCGCACGCGCGTTTTTCATACAAAAAAAAAAAATTAAACGAGATGACACATTGTTTTCCGACTCTTGGAAAATTTCACATTCACACTCAAACTTTAAGAATCGTTTGCTTGTTTGTTTGTTTGTTTGTTTGCCACTTCCGGTAACGTAACAGTTTCCGTCGGTAAATAAAATATTTTTCCCTATTGTTATCATTTATATTAAATACGCGAGCGACGAAATTTTTTAATAAAAAAATAAAATAAAATTCCCCCCTTTTCCACGGTAATTCGAATTTAATTCGTAATAATAATAATAATAATAATACGCGATAATAATAATAATAATTGTAGGTGATAACGTTCGTTTCCGTTTATTTATATTTGAAAAAAAAATTTTTAAATTTTTTTTTAATACTTTAATCATTTCCCATCATCGTTTTTAATAATAATAATAAAAAAAAAAAAAAAAAACTTTTTCCCTCTTTTTTATTATCATCATTATTATATTTTTACAATCGTCATTACGCATTGAGTATGGTATGCAAGTGCGCGTGCGTAAATAATTTTTTTAAATCTTTTTTTTAAGTGAGCGAAGTGAGAATTTAATTATACATGATTTTTTTTTTGTTTAATTTTAAGAAAATTTAATTTTAAAGAAATTTTAAATTTATGATATATAGCGAGAGTTGACCTTTGACACGGTTTACGTAAAACTTTTCCAAAAAAAAAAAATAATTGTACTGAATTAAATAAACGGTGCGTGAAAATTTTCACTTTTTTCTTTTTTTTTGCTCCTCCCAACTTTCTTCCTTCCTCCCTTTTAACCGCCCAACTCCCCGCCCACCCATTCCCGATTTTTTTTTTGAGGGGGAGGAAAAAAAAATCAAATTCCCAACGGAAAAAAAAAATTTATCGTAATTTATTATTATTATTATTATTTCTTAAATTTTTCTTAAAATCAAATTCAATCAATTTTTTTCTAACGCTTTTACCCCCACCCCGCCTATCGCCTTTCCCTCCCTCTTTTTTCAATATGGCGCGTTTATTTAAATTTTTTTTTCTTCCCCTAATCAAAAACTTTTTATTTGTTTAAAAAAATTACTTAATAATAATAATAATAAAATTAATTCCTTCGTTTGGGCGTTTAACCGTATAATTCCTCCTTTTTTTTTGTTTAAATAATTTTAAATAAATAAATAAATAATAGAAACCGTGAAAAAAATAAGGGCCGTATTAAGGAAAAGACGTAAATAGTTAAATTTTTATTTTAAAAAAAATTTCGTGATGATAATAATAATCGGGGGGAAGATGGGGTTTCGCACGATAGTGCAAATATTTTTAACGCAACATTAAATTTCTACCGTTGCCTAAAATAACAAATTTAAGAAAATAATAATAATAATGATAATAATAACGACGACTATAAATAAATAAATAAATAATAATTTTAAATACATTAACGACGCGTCGTCCTTTTATTATTATCATTTTCGTGGAAGTTTTCTTAATATTTACGAACCTTATATAAATAATAATATTAAAAATTATCTTTTCATGTATTTTATTTTATTTTTTTCAACTTCTTCGCAATGAAACAAAAGTAATAATAATAATATTAACGTTTGTTTTATACGATGAAATTAATTTTTGACGATAAACAAACAAACAAACAAACAAACAAACAAAAGATATTTTTTTTTAATAACACGTATACAATAACAAAAAAAGAAAAAAAAGTGCACGACGTGATATAATTTTTTTTTTTTTTTTTTTACGTCTCCGCCATTTTATTTAATAATAATAATAATAGTAATGATAGAAAAAAATGTCAACAACGAACGCCTTCTTGCTTTTTAAATAATTTACGATTTATTTATAATAATAATAATAATTTTTTTTTTTTTTGTAATTTAAATTAATTATTTGTTATAAAAAGAAAAAGGAAAACTATTATCACTACAATTGTAATTTTTCTTATCAGTAACGGTCAAAAGCAAAAACAAAAAAAGGAAAATTATTGATGATGAAAAGAGAAAAAGATGGTTGACGATCTCATTTAGAACTTCATCAATCAATGATGTTGTGTGCGTGTTGTGACAGATCATTTTTCATTTTATTATTATTATTATTATTCTTTTCTATTTTTCACAACGATTCGTAAATGTTTATTTATTAAATATCATCAGTTAATAATAATAATTATTAAAGTTATACACGTACGCACACATGATACGTACGTAAGTTTTTCTTTTTTTTACGAAATATTAAAAAAAAAAAGGTTATCACTCTAACGAAAAGGATTAACTTTCGACGAAAAGGATATGAGTGAACGAACAAAAAAAAAGAGAAAATTTAATATTAAAAAAAAAAAATTAAAATTACTTTTTTTAAAAAAAAAAAGGCGCGTAATCCCTTTTTTTTAAAATCCTCTTCTACGACATGACGACTGTCTTTCTTTCGACGACCTCAAAATCTCGTTAACATTACCTTTTTTTTTTTTTTTTCGTTTCTGATTAAGCTCACCGTACGTATAATATATTATTATTATTATTATTATTATTATTTATTATTATTTATTACCTTGACGTTTCGTACGTAATGATAATTTTTTTTTTTGTTGTTGCTGCTGTTGTTCCGTGGAATTCAAATTAAACGATAAGAGTTGAGATGATAATAATGATAAATACTCACTGTTTGAACAATAATTTTCCAATCCGCATTGTATGCATCTTTTAGGTGCTGCTCTACCACACGGACATCCACCTTTTGCACAACAAGCACATCCTAATTTACCAGAATCGAAACTACATTGACAACCGCTTGCTTCTTTCGTCCATAAATCAATATTACCTAAAAATTAAAATTTTTTTTGTAATTTAAAGTCGTACAACCAAACAAACAAACGAAAAAAAACCCACAAAAATCTCGGATTAGAAAAAAGGTTTTTAAAAAGGTGACTTTAAAAGGAAATCGAGTAAAGAAATCGAACGAAAAAAGGTTTAAAGGGAAAAATCATGGTTAAATAATAATATAAAATGATTACGTTTACATTTGAATACTTTATTGAAAATGTATTCAAATTAAAATAAAACAAAAAATAAAAAATTTCATTTACTTTTACTTTTCCTTTTTTTTTTTTTTAATGCGACGTCATAATCGTGGGAATAGAAAAATGATAATAATAATGATAAATTCTTTTTTAAGAAAATGATGCACTTGATGTATATAAATAAATAAACTTTTTATAAAAAAAAAAAATCTTTTTTTGAACCACTTAACCACACATTTTATGATTGAGTGTTTTTTTGTTGGTGACGTACTACTTAAGTGCGCGCCATTTTAATTCACAAAAAAAAAAAAAAGTTTAACGAGAAAATTAAATTCGATTTTTAAAAATAATGATAATAATTTTTAAAATTAGAGTAACGACTTGCAATCTATTGCCACGAAATTTTTTTTTAATTGAGTTTTTTTTTTTTCGACGTACGAATCCAATTTAAAAAAACCTAATCAAAAAAATTTTCTAAAAAAAAAAAAAAAAAATTACGTAGTAATGAGACGACATTCAAACATCTTTCGATTCTTTTTTTCTTTTCCCCTCCTTCCTCCATTCCCCCGTTTCCGGTTTTAATTTATAATTACAAAAAAAAAAGAAAAAAAAAAGTAGCAATCGTCGTTTTGTTCGTTCGTTTGTTTTATATTTTATTACCGCGACGATTTTATAATTTTAATTTAATGAAAATGTTTGTTGCGTTTGTTTAGTTTGTCATCGTGCAAGGCAATGCGGGAACATTAAATTTGCGGTGATTTTAACGTCTCCTAACATTTATTTAACAAAGTTTTCCTTTGGTTCGTTGGTAGGTTTTTCCTCCACTTAGGAAAATAACATTTTGTTTAACCATTTTTCATTTTATTTTTAATACGCGTTGAGGTATACATATTTTTTAATCGATTTTAAATACATGTAATTTTTTTAAAACAGTTTCTTTCTCGATAACAACAACAACAATCAAACAATGGGAAAAAGTAGTAGTAGTAGTTAAAAAACCTTTTTAAAAAACTTTTTCATTAATACGATTGTTTATATGTAAAACAAAAGTCCAAAAAAAAACTCGGAAAACTCGGTTGAAAAGTGTTTAAGAAAATGATTATCTGATTTCTATTTCTATTAATAAATCTCAAGTAACTTTGACGTTTTTAAAATTGATTGTTTTCTTTTGTATATAATAATGGATGAAAGAAAAGAACAACAACAACAACAATAACAATCGAATCGAATCAAATATTAATTCACTTTTGAAATTTTCTTTTAAATTAAATTTCTTTTTAAAAAAAAGAACAACTTATTCAAATAATAATAATAATAATAAATCGATGATTTTATTCTACGCACGCGTTCGTGTGTTTGTTATGATCGTTTGTGTTTGTTTACATAATTAAAAAAAAAAAACATTAAAAATGAAATTTTTTTTTTTTTTATTGTTAAGTTTTAGGATTTTTATTATTTTTATTACAAGGACCGTCATTACACGTTCTCGGACAGTTTCTCTGAAGGTATATGTTGTTGTAAAATTCTTTAGAATGTTGTAGGTATATGCCAGGTTCGGTGGATGCGTAAACGATCCTTATGCAATTTGTAAATGATGTATGCCTTCCGTATCCGCTGACTAGAATCAACGGATCACCGGCTTCTATGAATCCCACTTCTTTACCGAACGTTATCCCGTATTGAAATTTAAGATCGAGATTGACAAACCAATTGTTTTTCAAACACGGTCCGTTGTAAATGATGGGACAAATGGATCTCCACATGTGCAACTGTCTCGCGGTTCTTTCGAAATTCGTCACCGCCAAAACGACGCAACGAGGCCTGAACCACGATATGAGTTGAGCGGATTTTCCGGACGTCGTTAAAACTATGATCGCGGTAGCTTTTATCTTTTGCGAAATTATGCATGAAGCCATGGCTACCGCGACGATGGGTTCGATGGGGGGTTTTAACTTATCCGTGAGTTCTTTGAAATGATATTTACGTGAATCCGCTGCTTCGGCTTCGCGAAGTATGTTGTGAGTTTGTTCGACGACTTGGCTTGGAAATTTACCGATGGCCGTTTCTCCCGTCAGACAAATTCCGTCGGCTCCGTCCTCTATGCAACTTCCTACATCAAAAATATGAGATCGATCCGTTAAAAGGTGAGTTGTCATTGATTTCATTAATTGTGTACATATAATTACCGGTTTATTTACCATGTTGCATTTTCCGATTATTTCTCTTTGTGCAACGTAAACTTTTTCCGGCGGTATGTCCAAACCTAAATCTCCTCTTTGAATTATTATACCGTCCGTGGCTTCGATTATTTCGTCAATGTTTTTCAATGCTTGAAAATTTGATATTTTCGAAAATATCATTATGGGTTTTTCTCTGAACTTTCTCTGGAGAAGTAAACTTTCGATGAGTTTACTTTTCAACGTGTACACGGCTTCGGCGTTTTCTATTTTAGACAGAGCTATAAAATCGAATTCTTCTTCGAGCGCGAGATCAATATCTTCCATGTCTATATTGGTCAACGGTGGAAGGTCCAACGGTACCATGGGAACGTGAACGGGCCTGTAATTTCCTAAATACCCTTCACATTCGACCAAAGCTATCAAATCTATTTCGTTGACCTTTTGAACTATTAATGAAATGTAACCGTCGTCGATATAAATTTTCATTCCCGGTCGAACGTGTTGAGGAAACAGCGGGAAATCAACGTAAATCAACGTCGGCGTGATTTTGTCGACGTATGTAATTTCTGTCGTAATTTTGATTATGCTATTTTTTTCAATGAATATTCTCGGATTGTCCGGATCGCAAGCGTAGAGTTTACAAATTCTTCCGGTACGTATTTCGGGTCCTTTTAAATCCATCATCAAACCGATCGGAACGTACATACCTATTTTTTGTATAAAATTATCAGCGGCTAATTTAAAATTATGTATGGCATTCAATTGACAGCAACGATCACCGTACGACATATTAATACGTGCGACGTTCATGCCGCAATCGAGCAAATCTTCGATTTGATGTACTTCCGTGCACGAAGGACCGATAGTGCCGATGATTACCGGTAACCTTTTACAAAACGGTTCGCTCGTCACGCGTAAAGCACTCATGTGATCAATGATCGTTTCTTTTTCGGCAGCTTCTTCTTGATGATCGTTCGTCACGTCGGCGGGTAACACGTTTTCGTACCTCGATTTCGGTGCTTGACCGCAAAAAAATGGCGGCTTTTCTTTTTTTTTCTCTTCGACATCATCCAAAACGTAACCCGCGGTCGCGATTTCCTTACAACTTTCCTCATCCAAATAAATCGACTCTTCTTCCTCTGGTTCATCTTCATCTTCGATTTCGATTTCTGGTTCGATATATTCTTCTTCCAACACAAATGGTTCTTCTTTTTTTACACATGGTTTTCTTTTCGGACACACTTTACAAATTGGTTTTTTTTTCGGCGTCGACATTTTCACCACACACACGCACGCACGCACACACACAAAATTCAATTAAAAACAACCGTTTTTAAAACGATGATGATAATGATAATTCTTCACGTTTAAAGTTTTTAAAATAAAAAAAAATTTACAAAATTTAAAAAATAATAATAATAATAAAATATACAAAAAAAATCAAAACACAGATTGCGGAGTGTAAATAAAAACATTCAACATGAAGGTTAAAAATCCGTCTGCTATAATCAAAATTAAGAAAATATTAATGATGATAATAATAATAATAATAATAAAGAAAGCTTATAAAATTATAATTAAGTAAATCTGTGTGGTTTTACATTTAATTCAGTTTTCATTTTATTGATGGAAACATTTAAGCTTTTAATACATTAAAATGTATATTATTCCCAGTTTCTTTCATAGCTTTGTTGTATCGTCGTTAATAATTTATTAAAATTAAATTTTAATGAAATTATAACAAGTTTCTTACTAAAAAAAAAAAAGAAAGAAAGAAAGGAAGAAAGAAAGATTGTTTTAAATCTTGCAAAGGAAAGTAATTTAAGGAAAAAAAAAAACGGATGCGGAAGAAAATTTAGTTGGAAAAGACGGTGGCGGTAAGAAATCGGATAAGTTTAATAATTTTTTTTTTATCTTTTCAAATACTATTTACCCACGATTGTGTTTAAATAATAATAACATTAAAAATAAAAAAAAACATAAAACAAACACATGAAAACAAA
This sequence comes from Pediculus humanus corporis, assembly GCF_000006295.1. NCBI lineage: Eukaryota > Metazoa > Arthropoda > Insecta > Psocodea > Pediculidae > Pediculus > Pediculus humanus. Next base: position 260,562 of record NW_002987445.1, read on the forward strand.
AAAAATCTTGTTACAAAGCCAACAAACAAACAAACAAACAAACAAACATTCTCGTCCATTTAAATTATAAAATTAAAAAAAAAAAAGAAAAAAAAAGAAATTTTTTTTTCCTTTTTCTTTTTTTTTTGGGGGGGGGGCGGGGAAGGGAGGGAAAAAGACAGAAAAAAAGAGGCGAACAAAGATGGCAAAAGATAAATTAAAAAATGGTGAGAAAAGTCACGTGAGGTTTGAACTGAATTTTTCAAAAAACCAATTAAAAATTCCTTTTTTTTTTTTTTTCACTCTAAATGAAACAAAAAAAAAAATTTCAAAACCTTTTTCTTTTTCTTTTTTTTTTTTTTAAAAAGGGAAAAAAAGGAAAGAAAAAAGAAAAAGGAAAAGAAGAAGAAAAAGTAAAAAAAAAAAAAGGTAATAAGTTTTGCGACAGCTTCATTTGAGTTTTAAGAATTTTTTTTTTTTGTTTTTGGCAAAGAATTTTCCCGTCGTTAAATCAATGAGTTAAAACAAAAAAAAAGTATTTAAATTTTTTGATTTATTTACAAAAGTCAAATATATATTTATATACGTTCGATTAATCGATTAATATTTTTTTTAACATCGATTTTACCGATTGAAAATTTAACATTTTCCAAAAAAAACGCTGTTTTTTTTTTTAATTAAAAGAAAATTTTATATGGAAATGAATGAATATTACGTGTCACGTGATGCTACGACTTTGTACTTGTATCCTTTGAATGTATCATGTGACGCATGTTTTTTTTTTGTTAATATACACATTTTAACAGAATTTTCACTTTTTTTTGAGGGGGGGAGAAAAAAGGTTGCTTTATAACAGTACAGAATTCTATCATGATTATTTCCTCTATTCTTTTTTTTGCTACTTTATTGATTGTTTTCTAGAAAATAGAAATTTCGAAAATTTTCTAAGAGATGTTTTTCTATAACAGAACTTGCGGGTACGAAATAATCGGGAATTTATAAATTTTTTAGTTTTTCGGTTACGATTCGTAGAAATAAATTTTTACTAAATTTTATTCATTCACAGCATCGCGACCGAAATATTGCGGTTTGTCTCTTTTACGACTACAGTTTTATTTTAGTTTTTTTTTTTTTTTTTGGGGGGGGGGCAGGAAGGGGGGTATATTTATTGTTCGGATTAAAAATATTTCTAAAAACACAGAGATTTACTTTCAAACTTAGTTTTAATTACTTATTTTAATTGATTTTAAGTATCGTTTCCGATTATGTTCGCCTGCATGCGTGCGCGCGTGTGTGTGTTTGTTTACTTTTAACCAAAGTCGAAACGGAAAAATTTTTCATTTTTTTTTTTTTTTTAAATCTTTCGGGTTCTATATTTATTTAAATTTATCCGTTAAAATTTTATATTTGTCCCTAAAAACATTTGTGCAGTGCCACAAAAGAGCCTAATCAAACAAAAAATGTAATTTAGCCTTACATAACCTAATCTGCTTAAACATAACCTAACCTTGTTATATGTAACCTAATCTGCTTAAACATAACCTAACCTGGTTGATCGTACATAAATAAATTTTTAATTGTATTCGCGCGTTTTTTTGTGTTTTTTAACGTCAGTAAAGTCCATTTTTTTTTTTAAATATCGTACAAGTTGTTATCATTATTTGATTTTCTTTGTATTTGACATTTTTTTTTCTTCTTCGTTTTATTTTTTTTTCCAATGTGTTTTTCCACTAATAATTGAACTCGGTTTCCTGCGGTTTTATCATTTAATGCTGTCGTTTAGTTAAGGATTACACACGCGGCCTTAATGAGATTTCAAACAATTTTTTTCCTTTTCCATTCTTTCGATTTCACGTTAAATAGTAAACGTTTCTTTTATTTGGGGAGGGGGAAGGGGGTCTTTGTAATTATTTGTTTTTCGGTCTTATTATTCGATTCATTTTAAACTTTAATGAAAAAATATTTTTTTTTTTTGTAAAACTTATTTTCATTTTTTCAAATTTATACAAAAAAAAAAGAAGAAAAAAAATATTTTCACGTTTTTATCACATTTTTAAAATCGTTTTCGAGTTGGAAACGCGTGTTCTTTCATTGTCTCATATTATTCATATGGTTAATAATTTAAAAAAAAAAAAAAAAAATTTTGTGACATCATTTTAAATTTTTCGAATTTCATCGTTGAAGTCATAGATTTTTTACCTTTTTTTTTTTGCCAAAAACCTCGAGGTCAATTATACTTATCAGATGAGTGATTTTTCTATTTTCACGCTCCGATTCGTATCCTTGATTGTGCTCTCTCTATCTCTCTCTCACTCTCTCTTTCTCTTCGTATTATTTATAGAAAAATGAAAGACAAATACTAAATAACAACAGGTCAAAATAAATCTCACAATCCTAATTGACATTTTTCCTTTTCCCTTTCTCCCTCCTCTTCCCCTCCATCATTTCTACCTCATCCACCCTCCAACCCCTATCCCCGTACTCTCCAAAAAAAGAAAAAAAAAATTCCTATTGTTTTACTTTTTTGTCTCATCTAAAGCAACAATTTTTTCTTATTTATTTATTTTTTATTTTTTCCCAATAACCTATGACATCATCATCATCATCATCATCATCATTATTATCATTAGTTTTGTATTTAAATTTATGTCTTTTTTTTTGTTTTTAATTTAAATTTATTTTAATTAATGCCCGAATTTAAAATTTTTTCTATAAATTTCAATTATAAATAATTGAGTGAGGTTTTTGTTCAATAATAACAATAATAATGATGATGATGATGATGATGATGATGATGATGATGATGATGATGATGATGATAAATGTTAAAAAATAATTCCGATGGAGTAAAAATTCGTTTCGTAAAAGGAAAAGATTTTTGTTTGAGAGTAAATGATAATTTTTTTTTTCAAAGGAAAAAATTTTTTTTACTTATTATTATTATTATTATTATTATTATTATTATTTACTTTCTTTTTCCAATTTTTTTTTTTCTAAAAAATATTTTAGACCCTTAGTAAAATTATAAAGATGACGAAACATTTTAACCGCCATTTTATTTTTTATTTTTTTTTATTTAAACGTCTTGTCAAAAAAAAAAAAAAAAATTATTAAATATTTATCCTTTCAAAATGTAAACTTTGTCACACTTTGAAGTGTTTCTGTTTCTGTTTATTTTTTATTTTTTTTCGTTTTCGACGCGTAAAAAAAACATTTTTACCCTTTTTTACCCTTTTTACCCTTTTTTTTCTACCTTTTTCCCCTTTTTTACTTTTACTTTTTTTTTTTAATACTTTATGCAAAAAAAAAAGCAATTTTCAATTGTTGACTAAAGCGTAAAGCGTAAAACTGTTTAAATGGAAATAAAAAAAAAAAAAAAATAAATTTTTTTAAATGCGAAAAACTCAATTTTCGCGATATTAACTACGTTGAATTTAAAAAAAAAAAAAAAATTTTCCCGCGAAAATTTAAAACATCTCACACGTGATGACGTTTAAATTAACAACAATAATAATAATAATAATAATAATAATCAAAGGAAAAAAATAAATAAAAAATTATTCGACCGACAAACTACAACGAGAGTAAAATAAATAAATCCGTTTGTTTGTTTGTTTGTTTCGCGTAAGAATTGCATTTTTCATTTTTTTTCGTGGAAATAGAAAAAACCCACATTCGACTTTTTTAATTTGATGACGTGGGAGGGAGGAGAAAAAAAAAATTATTATCATTATTAGAATGACCTTTTCGAAAATTTTTTTAGGTGTAAATGTAAAGCCGTTGAATTTTACGACGTCGTTACTTTTGGTTTTTTTTTTTTCCTTGTTTGTTTGTTTGTTTGTTTTTTCACTTCGCATTACAGAAAAAAAAAAACACGTCGTTAAACGCTATTATTTTCAACTATTAAATTTAATGAACCAAAATCTCATTTTGAAAAATCTGGTTTTGCCAAGTTTAGAAACCCTAAAACTGCCGCGTTATTATTATTATTATTATTATTATTATTATTTTTTAAAGTTTCAAGAAATTTTATTTAAAAAAAAAAACCGTTAATATTATTATTATTATTTTTTTTTTACGGTGGTTAAAATCGCGTTTAAGTAAAAAATTACATTTTAAAATTCGGACTCGATTTTCCCCCAACTTTTTCCCTCCCTAATTTTTTTTTTTTTGTAAAAAATATTACAGCAGAAAAATCAAAACCCCCTTCCTCCCTTCCCACAAAAAAAAAAAAACAACAACCGGAAGAGGAAGAAGAAGAAGAAGAAGAAAAAGAACAGTCTATATTTCGTAAACCATCAAAATAAAATTTCCATCAAAAATAATTTTCAACCGACAAAAACGGTGTAAATTTGATTCTTAAAATTATGAGATGGAGGGGGAAGAGGCAGGGGGTCAGGGAGAGGGCAGGGGGTTTTAATTAAAATTTTCTCCAGTATAACTTTATTTAAAAACTACTTATTAAATATTTAGAATAATTTAAATTTTATATAAATATATATATATATATATATACTTTAAGTATTTGAGCTCTTTTTTAACCGTGAGAAAACATCCCCCTTCCCCTCTTTTTACCCCATCTTCAAATTCCAAATTTTCTCGCCCCCACTCTCTCTCTCTTTAACTTTTTTTTACTTTCACTTCTTTTGGCGATTATAGAAAAAAATTTGATGAATATGAAAAAAAAAAAGAAAGTAAAATGAATAAACCAAACACACGCAACAATCGGTAAAAATGTGTCGTTGTTGTTGTTGTTGTTGTCGTGGTTGTAGAGGCTATAACGTTTGTTGTTATTAAATGATAAAAAAAAAAAAAACTCGTCATTTTAAATTTTAACGACCGGATTTTCTTTTTTTTTTCGTGGAAATACAAAAAAATTTTTATAATAAACGAAATAAAAAAAGATGAAAGTGACGGGAAAGAAGAAGAAGAAGAAGCAAAAACACGACGGGAAAAGGATTATGAGGTTCATTCCACGTCAGTTTCTTATCAGATTTTTTTTCTCTCTCTCTCTCTTCCTTTTATTTCCTTTTTGTGTCTCCCTCGAGTACCTGATTTTAAAAAAATTTTTTAAAATCATTTTTTATAAAAAAAAAAAAAAAACAAACCGGAAATGATTGTTCGGTTAATTTTTTTTTAATAAACGATACCCGAACAAACGATTTCAACTTTTCCGCCATTTTTTTTGTACCTCGAAACAAAGAAAAACGCGAAAATAATAATAAATTTTTACTATTATTATTATAAATGTTATTATCATTTATATGGATCGTTTGTACGGTTTGTTTGTTCGTTTGATTTTCATTTTAACGTGCATTAACAAATAAAAAAAAAAAAAAAACATCAACGATGAATAAGTTAGTTTTTTTTTAAGTTTTTTTTCCATAAAAATCTTTTCTCTTTTTCTTCTTTTTTTTATTTTCCCTCTCCCTCATCCTTCTTCTTTTGAAACAATCACGTTTTACCAAATTTTAAATATTTCACAGAATTTTTTATTAAAATATTCAGTTTGATCTTTTTTCAACCAAAAAAAAAGAAAAATTTAAGTTAAAATAACCTTTTCGACGTTGGTTTTATTTTACATCGAATGAATATAAAAAAATTCTTTTCTTCTTTTTACTCTAACTAAAAAATATTTATTTTACCACCGACATTTTTTAAGTAGCTACCAATGTTCCTCCTGCTTCTGCTTTTATTTCTGGTCTTGCTTCTTCTCTTGTTTCTGCTCCTACTTCTGCTTATGCTTCTGCTCTTGTTTCTGCACCTGCCTCTACTTCTACTTCTGCTCCTACTTCTACTTCTACTCCTGTTTCTGCTGCTACTTTAAATCCTGTTGTTGTTGTTGTGCAACAATTCAAAATTGTGGATTTGTCCATTTAAAAAGTAATTAATTAAAACATTCGTTTTGTTTTTATTAAAACTTCCCGCGAATTTTACCATCGCAAAAAAAATCATCAACATCCTCATCATCATCATCATCATCATCATCATCATCATCATCATCACCATCATTATCATTATCATAGTATCATCATTATCTTCATTTTTAAACGAAGAATAAATTACACGTTAAAAAAAAAAATTTTTTTTCTCGCTTTCGTTTTGCTGTCGTAAATAAATAAATAATATAAATTGTCATTAATGAAATCGTAAATTAAATAATGGGGATTCGTTCGTTATTAACGATAACGTATTTTCGAACGGGTAAAAAAGAGGTAGGGAAGGAGGAAGGGTGAAAAATATTAATGATGATAATAATTAAGGGTAAAAAAAAAAAATAAAAAATAATAAACGAGACGAGGACGACGAAACCGAACGCCGACGAACGCGTAAAAACTCGACGCACTCTCGAATTTTTTAAAAATTAATTATAAATTTTTTTTTTTTTTTCGCAATCGACAATTACGAGTTCTCATGAACGGATCCTTGAATTTGAGAAGAAAAAAAAACCAGCCGACGGGATAAATTATTAATTACATTCGAAATAATCAGAGAGAGAGAGAGAGAGAAAAAGGGAGAGAAAGGGAGAGAAAGTGAGAAAGTGAAAGAGAGAAAGAGAAAAATTGTTTATAGTAACAAAAATTTAAAGGTTTTAACATTATACATTCATATATATATTGGTCGACGTTTCAAACAATTTATTTATTTTGTTTTAATGATAACATTATCAGGATGATGCGGATTATTTACAAACATTGAATCTCCTTTTCTCTCTCTCTCATTCTCTCTCTATCTCTTTCTATTATTTCTGAAAATTTAATTTAATTAAATTCTCGCTCAATTTAATTTAACAAATTTTAAATGTAATCTCGAAAAACTTATATATATATATATATATATATATATATATATAAATACAAATTCTTATACTCTAAGTAATAATAATAATAATAATAATAATAATAATAATAATGATATTGATAATGATAATAATAATGATCAAACATTCAATTATTCTATTTATTTGTTACAAATAAATTTTTAAAAAAAACCGTTAAAAATAGTATCGTCGAATCCATTCGATGCAATCGATCGATAAAAAAGTTCGAAACATCATCATCGTCGCCGTTTCTACCCCTCCCCCCCCCGCCACCATCTTCCGTTTCCGTGAAAATTTATGAAAATAACGGCGGAAATAATATTTAAAAAATCGAAATAATAATAATAATAATAATTATCCTTCCTTCGAATAAAATTTCATATTATATACGACGAGATAAGTAAGTGAACGACGATATTGAAACGTCTCATACAAAAAGAGGTAACAAAAGTAATAATAATAATAGTGATGATAATAACGATAATAATGATGATGATAATAATGATAATCCTTTAACAACTCACAACAACACATTATTAAATAAAATATTATATATATGGATCGAGTGGATTTTTCAAAAGTGGAAAACGCACACAAGGAAAATAATCAAAAAGTTTTCTCTTGAAATTTCTAGTTTTTCGGTTTTCACAGAGAGAGAGAGAGAGAAAAAAAGGTTTTTCATAAATAACGTTGCGTACGCACACGCACACGCACTCACACAAACACACACAATAACTTTTTTTATTAAACGTTAACAACAAAGCTATGACGTAATAATAATAATAATAATAATAATACATAACTTTTTTTTTTTTTTAATGTTTAAATATTTAAATATAGCACGCACTCACTCACTCACTCACCCATAATTTTTTATTATTATTATTTTTACAAAAAAAAATTATTATTTATTATTTATTTAAAATTATTATTATTATTTAAATTCACCTTTGATGATGGAACTTTTGATATTATTTAAATTTTTCAGTCTGTGATCATTACGTGTGCGTACTCACGCACGCACGCACGCACGCATATCCGTTTCATCATCGTAAAAATGGAAAAAAAAAAAAAAATTTTTTTTATTGTTATCACGAACGAGTAATACGTCATTATTCAAATAATTTTCCCTCCCTTCCGCCGAATTTCTTTCCACTATCCATTTTCCTCCCATCCCTTCATCTTCTCTTTCCCGTCGTCTGATTAGGAAAAGTTTTAAAATTAGTTTTCCGTCAAATTCGTGGAGGGGGGAGGGAGGTGAGAAATAAAATTTTAATACGTCACCAGTTAAAAAAAACAAACAACAAACACATATTCCAACCGCCGAATATCTATATACATATCCGCCATTAATTTATTTATTCTATGTTTAACTTATCGGTTTTATTATTATCGTAACGATTCAACTGTTAATTAAACCAGAAAAAAAAGTTTCCATTTCTAAAAACCTTAAAAATGTTTTTTCTTTCTTTTCACCTTTTTTTTCACCATTTTCGGAAAAAGGAAAACGTCATTACGACAAAAAAAATTAAATTACTTTAAAATGTAATAAAAAGTAATTTTTTTAGAAAAAAAAAAAAAACGATTTACTTCAACACACATTTAAACAAGAAAAATAATAATAAAAATGGCGACGAGTTTTTTTTCCTTTTTATCGCAAAAATAAAATAAATAATTTCATTATTATTATCATTATTATTATTATTTTAATTAAATTTTTTTTCCTCTCTCTTTTTGCAACGTAAATAATAATAATAATGTAACGAACAAAAAAAAAAAAAATTACGGCTTGTACGAAACAATTTCATATAAAAAAAAAAAAAAGAGAAGAAGAAGAAGAGAAAAAAAAAGAGGAGAAGAAGAAGAAGGTTTTAAATTAATCCGCGAACGTGTTTTTCATTACCCGAGTTACAACGTGTTAAAAACTCGAATAAATAAAAAAAAAAAAAAAACATTTTCTAGAAAAATTCAAAAAGAAAAACTCCAGTTCTTTTTTTTTTCCTCGTTCACCTTGGCGAACCGGATGAAAAATAAAAAAAAATTTTTTTTTTTTTTTCCATCCAGTTTTTCAGTTTCTTTTCTTCCATTAGAATGAAAAAAAAAAAAAACGTTTAAAGTCTGGAGAGAAGAGAAGAGAAGAAGAAAAAAAGGAAGGAAGGAAAATTTACTGCATAACCTGCGAAAACTTGAAAAACCTAAAAAAAATCTTTTTTCATTACAACTTTTCTTTTATTTTCTTCTTTCTAGGCCGGGAAAAAATGTGTTTTTATAGTCTATAAAACCATTTTCATTTAATAACAAGAAACCTAACTAACGCACGCTCTGAAATAATAATAATAATAATACATAAATAAATAAATTATTATTATTTTTTTAATTAATTTTTGTTTTTTTTTTTTTTGTGCGTCACACAATAACCGATATTGTTTCGTGTACGTAATCACGTGATAACGCAAATGTTTCGTTAAAAACATAATGTTTTGATTTAAAAAAAAAAAAACACAATCGATCGATCGATCCATCGATTGTGTTTATGTATGTATGAAATAAAAGTATGAAAAAAATAAATAAAAGGGAAATCAGAGTAAAATTAATTTTTTTTTTTTCGGTCAAAATTTTGTCTCCTCCCTATCTCTCTCTGAATTCTACCTTCCGCTTCCCCCCAGCTTACTTTTTTTTTTTTTTTTTTAAAAAAAACTTAAATGTATTGAAATTTTATTAGGATTCACTGACCCGTGAATTATATATTTAATATCCTTCCCTTTCGGCAACAAACAACAACAACAAAAATTTAATTTTTTTTGTTTCATTCGATTCTCATAAGGTAAACATAAAAATATTTATAGAATTTTTTTTTTTTTTAGCACGCAGCCGTTTGTACGTATAAAATTATGTAAAACGTATATATTAAAAAAAAAACAAACCCACGAAAACAATTTTTTAATCATGTTTGTTGAATACTTTTTTAAATGAATAAAAAAAACAAAGCAATCAACAAAAACATTTTATGTTTTTTTTATATTATGTTTCTAATGTTGTTACTACAACGACGTTGTAATAAAAAATAAAAAATTATTATTTTTTGCTTGTTTGTTTGTTTTACAAAAAAACGATTTCGTGTGTGTTTGTTTGTTTGTTCGCAGGGATTTAACGGAAATCAGATATTTATCTTTATTAATAAAAAATAAAAATAACCTAATAATAATAATAATAAATTTTTCTACGAGTGAATTATATTGTAATAATATATATATATATATATATATATATATATATATATATATATATATATTTTATAATAAACAATAACGTTTTTAAATAATAATAATAATAATAAATTTTTTTTGTCTTCTTATTTTTTTTTATTATTTCTAATTAAATTTTTATTACCGAATTTATTGTTTATTATTATCATTATTATTATTATTATTATTATTTATATGAATTATTTATACAATTTTTTTTCTTTTTTTATCCCTTTGCCACTCCCCCCCTGTTATGCGACGTTTTGAAACAAATTAATAGTTTTACGACGCCATTTTTATCGTTTACATTTTTTTTTTTTTTGGCCTTTGTTTTATTATTATCATCATTATTATTATCATTATTATTTAAGGTATTAAACTTTGATTCTTTCACTGCGTACACTTGTCAAGAGTTCAATCGGCATCGATTTTAGATTTCTTATTTGATCCCAAAGGAATTTTTACGTGATGGTTTTAAAACAAAAAGAAAAAAAAAAAGTTTGTTTTTTTTTCTTGAGAAGTTTGTGAGGGGGAGAAGGAGGAGGAGGAGGAGGGTGGAGGGTGCATGAAGGTGCCATCGTTGAGATTCCCTCATTTCTACAAAAAAAAAAGTTTTTTTTTTTTTGAAAAAATCTTTTTCGAATTGCCCTTTCGTGATCGATTACTGTATGGTTATCATAAATGTATTTCCACTATGATTGGAATTTTTGTTTTTTTACACCCTTCCCCCTCTCTCTCTCTCACTCTCTCTCTTTTCTTTCTCTCCCTCTCTTTCTCTCTTTCTGCGTCTATTTTTATCGGTCTTCTTACTTCTCTTTACTTCTACCTCTATCACCTTTTCTTTCTATTACTACCGATTCATTTCTCTCTCTCTCTCGTCTTTTTCTTTTTCAACATCTATCACTTTCTACTTTTATTTCAAATACACCCTCTCTCTCTCTCTCTTTCTCTTTCTTTAGATATTTCCACCCCCGTGCTTTATTTTCTTTTCCTTTCGCTCTACCGCCCTTTTTTTTTAACTCTAACACATCCTTTTTATCATTTATTTTTTTCTTTCTCTCTCTCTGTCTGTCTATTTCTCTCACTCTATCATTCATTCTCTCTCCACCTCCTTTTACTCTTCTATTCTTCGCTCCAGATTAATTTTACATTTTTTATAATCATGTTTTCATCATTATTATCATATATATAATATAAAAACAAAAATAAATAAATAATAAACATTGTAATAATTTCAAAAACGACATAACGATAACGACAAAAAGATATAAAACTAAAAAATTGCAACAATGTAAAAGTCATAAAAGTCGTCGTCACCGTCATCATCATCGTCGTCATCGTCGTCGCCGTCATTTCCATCAAATCGATTCCAGTTAATTTTAAACTCGAATCCCACAAAAAAAAAAAAATTAAAATATAAATTTGTAATGTCGGTTTTTTTTTTTTTTTTTTTTTTTAACATGAAAAGTCAATACGCGATGCAATAAATTATTGATTACGTTATCATCAATCACGTGACTATATTACGACCGAACGATTTTTTAAAAAAAAAAATTTTTCAAATATTTTTCTCCGCGTTTAAAAAATTTTTTTTTAATATAAAAAAAAGGGGAAAAAAAAAAAATTTATTCACATAAAAACAACAACAACAACAAACATTCCAAACATTTAAAAATTATTTATTTATTTATTGTTTTATTTATTTAATTATAACAAAACAAAATAAACTTTTTTTTTTTTTTTTTTTTTTTTTTGGGGTAAAATTTATTTGAAATAAATACAAAACAAACAAACAAACAAAGAAAAAATGAATGAATGAATGAATAAATGTTAAAATAATAATAATAATAATAATAATAATAATAACGAGAAATTTTTTATTTATTTATTTAGTTTTTTTTTTTTTTAATCGGAAACAATCTAACCGGAAAAAAATAGAAAAAAGAAAAGAAAAACTAAAAGGAAAAAAAAATCAGCCTAAAAAAGAGTAAAAAAAAAATAATGTTGATAATAATAATAAGAAAAAGTAGAAAGAGAAAGAGTGAGAGAGAGAGAAAGTTGTCAAAAAAAAAAATAATAGAAAAAAATATTGGAAGGGAATGAACCATAAAGAAAAGATAAAAACAATAGGAGCGGACATTAAATTCGGCAAAAGAAAAAATTCCCGGAAAATTAAATTTTTCGGTCTGGAAAATTAGGCACTTCCTAAAAAAATATGTCAGTTGGAATGAAGCTGTCAATTTGATAGCGAAAAAAAAAAAAAAAGGAAAAAAAAAAAAAAAACTCTTCTTCAACCACGACAAAAGACTATAAAAAAGGAAAAAATGGAAAAAAGGAAGAAAAAAAAACAATGGATTGAAAAAAAAGGAAAAAAAGGAAAAAAAAATTTTTTTTTTTTTTTGTTTTCGTATAGAATCAAAGAAATCATTTTTTTTTCCTGATTTTTCAAAAAAAAAAAAAAAAAATCACTCATCAGTGACGTATCTATATCACCGAAACGTCACGTGTCGAAGAAAAACAGTAATAATATTAATAATAATAATAATAATAATAATAATAATAATAATAATAATAATAATAATAATAATAATAATAATAATAATAACGACGTGAATTGTTTGACGATGACGGGGGAAAAAAAAAAAAAACAAAAAAAAAAAAGAATCGAAGAGAAAAACGTAAAAATTTATTATTATTAATATTACTGTATTTATAGTTTGTATATTACATATATTTATATATTTTAAATAAAAACAAACAACGTCGTACAAATTTTTTTAAACACAAACAACAAACACAACACAAAAAATCGTCATGTTTTCATTTGAAATTTTCAACAATTTCTCCTCTCTCTCTCGTTTTTACAAAAACAACGAGAGGAACACGCATATAAACTTATGAATATGTTAATACTTGTGCAAACATAAATGCTTCCCACCCCCTACCCCCTCCCTCGTTCTTTCGTTCGTTTGTTTCCTTGTTTGTTTGTTTTATATTTTTTTTTTTTCTATACGACGATTTTCAACGTGATCGAATTAAATCTTATAATACTAAAAATAAAATTCGAATCCTTCGGAAAAAAAAAAAAAATTTTTCGCGTGCACGTGTGCGGATAAATTTTCTTCGTTTTTATTTACTTTTATTTATTTATTTATTTATGTATTATTTACTTTTTTCCGTCTGCAGTTTATTAACAAACGTTAATTTAAAATTTATTTATTAATAAATAAATAAAAAATAATAATAGTAATAATATTCATTTTTAAACCGTTTGAAAAAATAAATTTCTTAAATGCGAGAGTGAAGAGGTGGGGAAAGTTAGGGGAACGCGGTGCGAAAAATGAATAGGGAGGGTGTGTGGCAGCGAGGGGCGGGGAAATTGAAAATAATAATGATATAAAAGAACTTACTGTTTTCTTCGTAGCTGATGGGCGTCCACCAAATATCAGCTGATCCAAAACATAAGAAAACATTCAATACCAAAATTATTATTATCATCATCATACGTTTGTTACGTTTGTTGACATTTTTTTTTGTTTGTTTTTTCCTTTTTTATTTATTTTTTATTCATTTTAAACTTTTATCCAGTTCATAATTGCTGTAGTTTTTGTTGATGTTGTTGTTGTTGCTCGTTGTCGTTACATTTTTGTCGTCATTGGTGATTTAAAAAAAAAAAAAAGGAATTAGAATTCAGAATCTGTAACAGAAAATAATAATAATAATAATAATAATAAAAAGAAAAAAGTTTTTTTTTAAAAGTTAATTAAGAGATTCTTTTGTAAAGGAATTATTGAAAAATCACATTTCATAGAGTGTGACTGGAAAACTTTTTTTTTTTTTTCTTAAATTTCTTTTGTTTAATTTTTTATAAAAAAAAAAATTTTAGAAAATTCGTAAAAGGATCGATGAAGAATAATAATCAGAAAAAAATAAAAAGGAAAAAAAAAATTTTCGAAAACTCGAAAGGGGAGGAGGAGGACGAGAAGAGAAAAAGGGGGAGAGTAAAAAAGGATTCAAAACAAAATAAAAAAATGATGTGGTATTTCCCGTTGACCCCCGGATATCCGGTCGATTTTTTTTTTTTTTAATTCGACGACGTTAATCATCTCTCTGGAATGACGTTGTGAAAAATTTTAAAAATTCTTTGGAGAATTTTTTTGAAAAAAAAAAAAAAAACAACCCTCCCCCTCCCCCTCTCAACCGATTTAATTTAACAAACGTAAATATTTTCAAGGAAGTAAGGAAAAAAAAAATTAAAATCAATCAAAGACCGCGACTGATCGATAACAATAATTATAATATCAATTACGTAATGTATATATATATATATATATATATATATATATATATATTATACACTTTATTATCATTATTATTATTTCCAAATCCGACAAACGATATTTTTTTTTTTTTTTTTTACGAAAATTATCGAAAAAGACAAAAAAAAAGGAAAAAAATTTTACTTTATTTTCGATATCTCACCTGAGCTCCTCTTAAAAAGGTAAACATATAAAGAAAAGGTAATTGATAAAATGAATGTGAACTATCTCGATCCATCGATCGATCGATGAATCGATATCATCGAAATAATAATAATAATAACATAGAACATAGAACCACCTGTGTTTAATTTTAAATTATTCTTTTTATTATTATTATGATTTTATTATTACATTCTTTGTATTAATAATGATAATAATAAATACTCGTTAAAAAAAGGGAAGAATTGTACTAATAATGATGATAATAATAATCTTTAAAAAGGGGAGGGAGTTTGGGGAGTTTGCTTGTCGGTTAAAAAGTGGGAAAAAATAATTTTGAAATTAATAAATTTTTTTTTTTTTCTCATCAATAAGGTCAACAATATAAATAAAAAATCCGCTCTCTCTCTCTCTCCCTTATCATTATCCGCGGAAAAACTTTATGATAATAATAATAATAATAATAATAATAATAATAATTGTATCAATTTTAATCGTTCGTGAAATAAAATTTTTATTTAATGCGTTGTTGCATACAATTTTTTCGTACCTGTCATCGTCATATCGTCGTTTGTTATTAACCCTATCGGTTGTTTTTGTCGTTGTTTGTTTACATTTTTCTTAAAAGTAATTTTTTTAAGTGCGATTATCCCGCAGGATATAACCGCAAAGCTTTTTTTTTCATCATGCATTCACTGCCCTTAATGAGAAGAAGAAAAAAAAAAAAAAAAAGTCAATCGTGATAATTATTAGGACGAAGTAAAATTTTTTTTTTTTGAACTTTCCACTCGCGATTAAAAATTAATATGAATGAATGAATGAATGAATGAATGAACGAACAAATCTCTTTTTTTGGACTTTTAAATAAACTAAATTAATATTATTATTATTTTATTATTATTCTTTTATACTCGTTAGAATTTTTTCAAAATTTATTCTCTCTCTTATATAATATTATTTATATATCTCTTATTCTTTTTTCTGGAATTTTTCCGTGTTTTTTTCTATTGCCACGACGACCTTAATCAAACTTTGAGATTATGATATCCGGTTTTGTGAAATTGGAAACGGTTTTATCAGTTTAACTGTCCTCGGGCCCCCGTTATCGGGTTCGAAACGTGTTTTTACCATTCTTCCGCAATTCCTTCCGTTCCTCACATGTGCCTCATACCGTACTATTTATTTACCTTTATTATTATTATTATTATTATTTATTTATTTCTGACGTAAACATTTAAAAAAAAAAAGAAAATCTTTAGCTTTTCATGTCAAATCATCAAAGTTCGTAAATCGTTTATTTTTATTTTTTTTTTTGTTTAATAAAAAAAAAAAATTTATTATTTACGATTCGTCGTCATTTTCTTCTGCTTTTTTTTTTCTTTTTTTTTTTTTGTCTTTGTTTAAACAATAATAACTTTTAAATAAAAAATAAAAAAAAAATCTTTAATTTTTAATTTAAATAAAAGCTTTTAATCTTTTTTATTATTTTATTTTATTTTTTTTTTAAATTTTTACCTTTTTTTCTACATCTCCTCCTTCTCTTTTTTCGTAAGACACATTTTCCCTCCTCCTTTTCCTCCCCCTTCCCCCTCTAATTTACATATCTGTTTTATGTAATTGTTCCTCTTTTCAATGTAATTTATGTGTTTCGTAAAATTTACGGCCGCGGGGATTCGGATGTGAAAAAAAAAAAAAAAATTTATGAAATATTTTTTGAACGACGTCTCCCTCTCTCTCTTTTTCCCTCTCTCTCCTCTCACTCTGTCTCTCTCTCTCTCTCTCTTTTAAATCTTTCTCAAAAAAAAGTGAAAAAAATATACAAAATTATTTATTTCTTTTTAAAGTTTCTACTTTTTTTTTTTTTTTTTTACAACCGTAACGTAAAAAAACCAAACGTTTCCGTTTCTCGATTTATCGATTTTTAATATACAAATTTTTTTTTTAAAATTGTTTTTATTATCATTCGATAAATAAAAAAAACAAAAACAAACAACACACAAACACAAACAACGACTTCGATATGCAAACCAAAGAAACAAACAAAAAAAAATTATCACGTTTAATTGTTATCGACGGATTTATTACCTGATTTTTTACTTTTTTATTCAGGTAAAAGGGATGAGAAAAGTAAAAAAAAAAAGGCCGTTATAAAAAAAATGTAATTAATTTTATTATTATTATTATTTATTAGATCGGGGGGAAAATTTGAAAATTTCACGTGGAAAATTATTACAATTTTTTTTTTTTTTTTGTAAAAACAACAACTTGTAAAAAATATTTCTGTTTTTTTTTTTTGCTCGAGAATTACGGGGGTTGGGGGGGAGAGAAAAAGAGAGAGAAAGAGAGAGAGAGAAAGAAAGCAGAAGAAATAAAAAATGAAAAAAATAAAAAAAAAAGTTGAAAAGTTAATGCAGATGAAAAAAAATAAATAAAAATAAATAAATAAATAACATTAATAAAAATGTACGTTTATATTTATTTATTTATTTTTTTGAATTTTCCCTGCAATTTAAAATTACGTCATCATCATCATCATTATTATTTTTTTATTTATAGGTTGAAAAATTAAATTTTTGTATTTTTTATTAATAATATTATTATTATTAACAAAAAAAAATTAAATCATTTTTTTTTTGCCTTTCATTTTATTAAACATCTGGTTTGAAATAAAAAAAAAAAAAATTATTACCTTAATTATTACCCCGTTTTGAGTTTAAAGATTTTCTTTTTTTTTGTTTTATTACCCCCTAATTATTATTATTATTATTACTACTACAAGATTTTTTACGCGGGAAAATAATAATAATAACATAACAAATAATTATTAAACAACCCTTGCGTACGTGTCCTTATTATTACGTAATTTTTTTTTTTTAAATACTTAAATATTATTATTATTAACGCGCGTGAATTTATTGCGCGTGTGTGGGTGTGTGTTTGCGTGACGACGAATTCGAATCTTATTACTTCGGAATTACTTATATTAGTAACGGTAATAATAATAGTAATAGTTTTGAAATTTATTAAACGTCATTAGGTTTTTCGTGTGTGCGCGTGTGCGCGTGACATTAACGAATCACGCACGTGTGCGCAAAAAACCGTAAAAAATAATAAATATTACGGGTAATAAAAAAAAAAAAAATTATTTTAAAATTCGCAAAACGAACGCGACGCGCGAGACTTTTATTAAATTGATGTAATTTAATTTAAATTGTAAATTTTTTTTTATTTTTCTTCTAACTTGTGCATGAAATTAATTTTTACTTTTTCTTCTCCTCCTGATCCTGATGCTGATGCTGCCGCCATAATGCAGGAAAAAATAAATAAAAACAAATTTCTTATCTTGTATTAATTAATAAAAAGTTAAATAATAACCTAAAACAACACTCCGGTTGTTCTCTCTCTGCTGCTTCTGCTCCTGCTGATCGATTTTCTTCGTGTTATTATTATTATGGTCACTCTTAAACACGACAAGGCTCTTATTTGTCGGGGTTTTTAAGCATTTATCCCAGGTCTCTACCCGATTCCTTAGGGACAAATACTCGAATATCGGTGGTGCTATTTATAATATTTTCCGAAGAATGTGGGCCGTCCCACATAGTGCGATTTCCTGGATGGTTTCTTCTTTTAGGTTCTTCATAATCTTCTTTAAATTTCCTTTTATTGAATTTGGCATGGCTCCCAATGCTCCCACGATGACCGGAATCGTTTCAGTTTTTGTTCCCCACATCCTGGTTATTTCAATTTCCAAATTTCTGTATTTCAGCCTTTTGTCTGCTTCTTTGGCTGTGGTGTTTTTTTCTGCCGGCACGGATACCTCAATTAACTTACACCATTTTTCCCCATTATGCCTGAGTATGATATCCGGTTTGTTAGCTGGCACAGTTCTATCAGTGTGGATTTGTTGATCATATAGAACTGTGCATGGACCTACTGTCGTAACCGGGCTTGGAATGTGGTTGTACCACTCCTTGGGTAATCCATCCATTCCATATTCTCGGCATATATTCCAATGGAGATATTGACATATTTTATTGTGCCTTTCTAAGTATTCATGTTTTGCCAGTATCGGACAACCGGAAATTAAATGATCGATGGTTTCCGATTGTGATTGGCAAATTCGGCACTTGTCATCTTGGCGGACTTTGAGAATTACTTTTTCATAGTTATGGGTCCGCAATGCCTGATCTTGAGTTATTATTATTATTATTATTATTATTATTATTATTATTAATATCGTCTTAATTTATTATTATCTTCGTTATTATTATTATAGAAATCCACAAAAAAAAAAAAATTGATAATTTCTTTCTTTTTCTTTTCTTTTTTCAATTGTAATAATGATGATGATGATGATGGTGGTGGTGGTGGTGATGACGAAATTAATTACGTAAGAAAATTAATTATTCAATTTTTTTTTTCAATTTCAATTTAAATTTAAATTTTTTTTTGCGTGTTAATTGATCAATTAATTTTAAAATACTTTTGTTGGAAAAGTGTTATAATTAAAAAAATTATTTATTTCTTTTTATTCTTATTATTATTATTTTTTTATTTTACTCTATGGATTCAAATTTAAATTACAACGACGAGGGAATTTTTTCCCCTTTTTCTTTTTCTATTTAAATTATCACGCGTTCGTTTTACAAAAGAAAAAAAATATTAATAATAATAATAATAAATAAATTTATAAACGAATTTTTTCGACGCATTTTTTCGCGCGAAAAAATTTTTTTTTTATTTTTTTTTCTCCGTACCGTTTAAAATTTTATTATTATTATTATTATTCGTCACATTGCATTATGTTTAAAAAAATTTTCTTTTTTCCTTTTCTTTTCTTTTTTTTCTTTTTTTCTTCTTTTTCTTCTTTTTCTTCTTCTTAATCTTAAAATCTCAATTTTCTCAAATGTAAAAAAAAAATTTTTTTTTTTTTTTTTTTTTTTTTACCTTTTAAATTTTTTATTGCTTTCCAATATTGAAATTTTTTTTTTTTCAAATTCGATAAATATACGTAAATAGATTTCTTTTTTTTTTATTTTAATAAAATTTTCTAGAAATTTCTAACAGAGAGAGAGAGAGAGAGAAACAAAAAATGTAAAAAAAAAAAAAATTCTCTTCCCCGCACGCTTTGATCATCTTACGCGAATCAATCTCGAAATTCGAAAAAGTACAATTAAATTTCTAATCGTTACACGTCATCATCGTTGACGTCATCACACTCGTAATTACTAATTATTATTATTATTATTATATCGTTACAAAATATAATTTTGCGTGCGTGCGTGTGCGTGCGCGCGTTATTTTTTAATTACGATTTTATCTATTTTAACACCGCGAATTTCTTCATAATTTTATTGTCAGTTTAAATATTTATCATCTATTCGTAATAATAATAATAATGATAATAATTTTAATTTAAACGATGCGAGCAATTAAAGCGATTCTCCCATATCTATTTTGGAACTGGAGAAATGCCAGCCAGCCAGCCAGCCAGTCATACACTCGGCTTACAATAATAATAATAATAAAGAGAAATTAAGAATAAGAATGTAAAACTTGTATTGTGTGTTAACATCAACGTTTCCATCACCTTATCGTCGTGTTTTCACCGTATCGACGCCATTTTCTTTCCTTTTTTTTTTGTATTCATCTTTAACTTTTTATCAAATTTACGCACGCACATACATACGTAATGAAAAGTCTTTAAAATTTTTTAATAATAATAATAATAAAAGGAAACGATCATTCGTATCATTTTCGTTCATACGTTTTTTTTTTTTTTTCTACTGCTTTTGCTGCTGTTACTGCTGCCACTATCGAAATCGTTTTCTGTGATTTTGCTTCTTTTTTTTTGTATTCAAATTATATACATTTATATGTAATATAAAATTTTAAGAGGAAACGAAAATGATATCCGGTTTGAATAAAAAAAAAAAAATAAAAATAAAATAACTTTTATTACGTTTTGAAATTTTTTTTTCCTTTTTCTCTACCTTCTCCCCATTCTCCCCTTTCTCCTCTTTCTTCTCCATCACCTTCTCCCCCTCTTCTTCCAACAAACGAAATACATAAAATCTTAAAATGATGTTCAGACGATTTTTTTTTTTTTGCGTTTCTTCGACTTCTTTACGAAATGGACAAACGTAAAAAAATAGATTTTCTCGCGTACCGTGAAAATTACTTTTTTATTACAAATCCTGTCGTTATTTCCCCAAGGTTATTCTAACACCAACCTTTTTCATGTTTAAAACAAAAAAAAATAAAATTTTTTTTCTTTTTTCTGAAGCGGGGAGGGAAGAGGAGGAGTAAAAAACAGGCAAACCCTTGATTATTATCCGATACATACGATTAAAATTTCGTTTGTTTTGATCATCCCCTTTTCGGGATACAAAAAATACGTTCGTTAATAATTATTGATCGCACTATAACCAAAATTTACATTTATAAATAAAAAAAAACTACGTGCGTTATTATTATTATTATTATTATTATTATTATTATTATTATTATTATTATTATTATTATTATCATTATTATTATTATTATTTTTGCACACGAGTCGGAAAACGGAACGAAAAAAAAATAAAAAAAAAATGTTGGCACCATGTTGCCACGTTAAATCTTTCATTGTGTGAATTAAAAATGAGTTTTTTTTTTTTTTCGTAAATTACTAAATCAATATATTTTTTTTTTTGTGTGTTTTTGTTTTTAACTTTAACTATTGTTTTATAAAAGTTTTTTTTTTAAATTATTATTATTATTATTATTATTATTATTATTATTATTATTATTATTATTATTATTATTATTACTACTACTACTACTTTTCGACAAAAAAAAAGTAAAAGAAAATCACGAATGTGACGATAATAATAGTTATAAATTAGAAGTTTTTGTTTTTTTTTTTTTTTACGATGTGAAATCATATATATTTGGTGTAAATAAGAGATAGAGAGAGAGAGAAAGAGAGTGAGGGGGAGAGAAATGAAGAAGCAGGATATAGTACACTTGGTTGTTTCAAACAAACAAATGAAAGCACAAGAGAACGTTTGAATTTTATTAAAAATTTTTAAATATGGCGTCGTTTTAATTCCTCGTGAAGACATCAAAAAAAAATAAAACAAACGAAATTTTAAAATTTATTATAAAAAAACAATTTAAAATTTCTACGATCGAGTTTCGTTTGTATCCTTTTTGCCGTCGAAAAACGCCATAAAAAAAAAAAAAAACCAAAAAAAAACAAAAAAAACCAAAAAAAAAAAAAATTCCATGAGATCGGTATTTCCGGTTCCGGGATATCTTTTTTTAAAATTTTTACAATTAATAATAATAATAATAATATTAATAATAATGACAAGATGAAAAAAAAAAAGAAAGAAAGGGAGGATCGATTTACATTTAAAAAAAAAAAAACACGGGTTGTTTTATTATTGTTATTAAATAATAATAATATTAATGATAATAATAATAATAAATTCATTCATTGTACATATACATATATGCGAAAATTAAATTACGTAATAACAACAACAACAACAACAAAAAAACGATTGTCAGTCAAAAAGAAAAAAAAAAAAAAGCTTAAAACAAAACTTTGATTGACCTCAAAACTCTCTCTCTCTCTCTCTCTCTGACTCTCTCTTCATTACAAGTTGAATGTAATTAAGAGTTAACATCACAGTTAACAAAACCGAGTCATGTATGTTAAATATTCACGACTATCTCTCTTTCTCTCTCTCTCTCTCTTGTTTTTAACAACGTTTAAATTTTCATATAATTTTAGTTAAAATTATCCAGTCAATTATGTTTTATTGTTAATTTTCTTTTCTTTTTGGAAAAAATAAAAAATATTATTATTATTCGTGCGTGCGTTCGTGCGTGCGCGTGTACGCGTGTGTGTGTGCACGTGCGTGAACGAATACGCAATAAACTAAAAAAGGTCATTCGCGTAAAATAAATTTAATTCAAAAATTTTCTTTTTTTATTTTGAATTATTTTCGTATAAATTTTTTTTTGTTTTTTTTTTTTTATTGTTGTTTTTTGTTTGTTTGTTTGTTTGTTTGCTGTATGTTTTACTATATAAGCTTACGAAATTTTTTTTAAATTCGCAAGAGTGTAATAATATAAGTATTTTATTAAAAAAAATAAAAAAAAACCGCTGGAAATAAATTATTAACACAAATATACGTAGCAACGTATTATTGTATGTTGAATAAAGAGAGAAAGAGAGAGATAGAAAGAGAAAGAGAGGGGGTGAGGGAAAATAGGTAAGAGAAAAAACCGTATTAGCGGTTACAAATAATAAAATTAAAACCTATTTATTTAAACTTTTTAACGAAAAATAAAATAAAATAAAAAAAATTGCGGTTTTATAAAAAAAAAGAAACAGAAAAAAAACGTTTTAAATTTTTTAATTCCGCAAGTTAATAATAATAATAATAATAATAATAATAATGGTTTCTTTTTTGTTAGTTGGTGGTGAGGGGAGAAGAAGGGGAAGGGGAAAGAACCCGTTATTTACTTTATTCCGATCAAATATTTGCAAAAACGAGAAAAATTTTCTAAAATAACAACAACAAAATGGAACACAACCAACCTTTGTGAAAAAATAAAATTCAAACCTTTCCCCCCAACCCCCCAAAAAACACACAATAATAATAATGATAATTTCATTTCATTACATAGGCCGATTGTTAAATAGAAAATTTTTATCAAATTTGTTTTTGTTTTTTAACCGCAACGAATCAATACAAACGCGGAATTTTTTTTTTTTCCCCAAATAAATTTGATTTGAGATTTTAAAAATTTGATAGAGAGGGTGTGGGGGGAGGGAGGGATAGTGACGTCTTGAAAATAAAATGAAAGATCACGATTGAGATGACATCCCCAGCATCAGTAGTCATCGATTGGAATTATTCGTCGAATTTACGGTTCGTTAAACATAAAATTAAAAAAAAACGCGCGTTTCCACCATTTTGCATTTTTAAATCTTTCCTCCTCCCCTTACCCTCCCTTCTTCTCTCCCCCTCATTCACATCTCACTTTTCCTTTTTCCATTGAATTCATTGAAATAAAAACAAAAAAAAACAATAATAATAATAATAATAATAATAATAATAATAATAATAAAGCCAACGGCCATAGCGTGCTGGTCACACCGGTTCCCGTACGATCACCGAAGTTAAGCAGCATCGGGCGTGGTGCAAACTTGGATGGGTGACCGTTTGAGAACGCCACGTGCTGTTGGCTTAAAAAGAGCAAAAAAATGAGAACAAGACAAAGTAAGAACCAAAAACAAAATCTTGTTCTACTGTCGACCTGAGGCAGCTCGACGAGAACGTGAATTTCACTGCTTCTGACCCTGGCCACTCCAAAGATGTTAGTCACCGGAGCCCAGTTCAGGAGACAAATCGTTCCCATCGAAAAAGACGGACTCAGGAAGACCTTCAAGAATTGATGTGGTGCTATCTTATAATAAGTGGCACCACCGAAATTCGAGTATTTGTCCCTAAGGAATCGGGTAGAAACCTCGGATAAATACTTAAAAACTCCGACAAGTAGCCTTGTCGTGTTTAATGGTGGATAATAATAATAATAATAATAATAATGATGATGATTATGATAATAATAAAACAAAAAACAAAAAAAAATGAGGGGCGGGATTAAATTGCTTCCAGCGATTTTTTGCTAAAATAAATTTTTTTTTTTTTACACAATAGATAAAAACATTTTATTATTATTAATCATTACTCCCTGATAATAAATTTCGTTTTTTTTCTTTTTTTGTTCTTCGGTTGGCAACACTTTCGTTGACGATTTCAAAAAACAAAAAAAAAAAAAAATTTAAGAAGACATATAAACTTTATACTTAATAAATTTGATAATTTTTTTTTTTATTAAAGTTAAAAAACTAAAATTTTAAATTCCTTTTGTCGGGGATTCGATTCTTCTATTAAAAAGTAATAATAATGATGATGATGATAATAATGATAAGAATATTGTGCTTGTTAAGTAGGTATTCATTTATATTTATGAGGTAAGAAAACAATGCTGCCAATAAATAAAATATTAACGTTTTTCATCAAAGTCAAACAACAAACAAACGGAATAATTTTTGTTCTAAAACTTATTGATTAAGTTTATCATCTTATCGAAAATTGGAAAATAACGACTATTTTTTAGAATTTCTTAGAAAAAAAAAATAATCTGCTGCCATGTCGCACAAAAAAAAAATCAAAACCATGGTCACGCGTTTAAATCTCTCATTTTAATATAAATCTCGAAATTTAAAAAAAAAAAAAATATTAATAAACGAATGAAAATTTAATGACATTCAAATTATTAATTTGAAATAAATGTAAATTTATTATTTTTTTTTTTACTGACATCCCGATGACGTCACCACCTATTCTTCCCTCTCCCCCTCCGTTTAATTTTTTTTTTTTTTCCTATATTTTGCAAGTCAAATTTTTTTTCCCTACCTACTCGTTTTCCCGATCATTATTTTAATGTCGACTTTTTTTTTTTTATAAATAATTTATTTCGTAAAAAAAAATTTTTTTTTTTTATTGTTTTCGGTCGCCCCATCCTCCTCCCCCCTACAAAAAATTGTCAAGATTTTCGACAGTAAAAAATTTTTCATTTTAAATCCTTTTTTATCTTCCTCCCCCCTCCTCCTTTCTTCTAGGAAAATTTTTACCGGAAAAAAAAACAAAATTTTCACTACCTACGCCCTAGGACATAATAATAATAAAAAAAAAGAAAGTTTTATTGATTTTTTCTATCAGATTTTAAACTTAATGATAATCTGGAACATTCTTTCCGCTCCTCCGTCCCTTCCTCCCTTCCGCCCTCCGTCGGAAAAAAAAACAAAAAACGAAAAATTCACCAAAATTTTTTTTTTTTTGGAGAGAGTAATAAAAATAAATAATGACTAAATTTTTTTTTTCTTATTTTTTTTTTATTGCGTCTGTAGTTGAGCTTACGTAAATAATTATTATTTTTTTTCTATTTCTTTTTTTGGAGAATTTACTGGAGAAAAATTAAAAATAAAAAAATATTTTTCCCCCGTTAATAATTTGCGTTTTTTTTTTTTTAATTTTTTCAAACTGTTAAAAAAAACAAAAAGTAATTAATTAATTAATTAATTAATTAAAAAATTAAATGTATGAATGAATGAATGAATGAAGGTGGAAGGAATAAAGAAGGGGAAGGGGGGAATAAAAAAAAAAGGAAAAACGTTTGTTATTTGACTGTCGTCAAATTAAATTTTTATTTTATTTTATTTTATTTTTTCTCTCGCTCCTCCTCACCCTCTTTCCCTCTCTCTCTCTTTCACTTTTACTCTCTCTCCCTTTCTCTCTTTCTCCAGTTTTTTTCTTTTTTTAATTAATTTCAAAGTTTTCGTGTAAAAAAAACAAAAAAGTTTTCTCAAGTTTTTCTTTTTTCTTTTTATTTAAATTAAAACTATTTAACTTTCGTTTTAAACTTTATTTTTTGGTAAGTTACGAAAAAGGATTCGGATAACGTTTGACGTATTTAACTATTTCCGGTAAAAAGATTTCTAATTTTATTAGTATCATTATTATTATTATCTCGATAAGATATTCCAAGAAAGGTTGGTGACGGGGAGGGAGGAAGGGTAGCGAAATAAAACCAAAGTTAAAATCGTCATTATTAAAACCTATTCAATCTTAATCGAGACGAGAAAAAAAACCAACAAACTGGAGAAACGTTAATAGTAATAATAATTTTTCTCCAGTTTTTTTAAATTCCATATATATAAATTCAAAATGGTTTTGTGTTCAACGCGATTACCGTAAAGTAAATTCTCTCTCTATCTCTCTCACTCTCATTGTTTACATTTAACCTTTAAACCACCTTTTTTTTTATTATTTTAAATACTACGAACTAAATTTATTTACTTCCGCTTAGCCTACTTCTCGCTTTGCCCCCTCCCCCTTTCCCTCTCCTCCCCTCCTTCCCGCTACTCTCTTTCACGTGTTTGAATTTAATTTAATTTTCCATCCCGCCCCATCCCCGCCCCTCCTCTCCCAGAAAAAAAAAATGTGAAAAAAATTTCAATTAAATTCTTATTAACAAAAAAAAATTAATTTTCATTGTTTCGAAACAAAAAAAAAATTGTTTACAAACAAAAAAAAAGTTATTTTTAAATAAGGTTTCGAAACTTTTATTATTTTTAAAATTAATTAATTAGTTATTTATTTATAATGAAAATTGTTTAAACAAAAAAAAAAAAAATGTATTCGATTCTTTTTTTTTTTTTTTCTATTAATTTCATCCCGAAAATTTTTATTCGAGTTTTAATAAATATTTATCGTTTGTTTGTTTTTTTGTGTTGTTCGTTTGTTTGTTTGTTTGTTTTCATTAATGCTTGTTTTTTTTTTTTTTTTGGAAAATTGTAAATAATAGTTATAGAAATGAAAAAAAAAATGGAAAACAAAACGTAAATAAAAAAAAGTTGGATTGTTATTTAATAACGACCGGAAAATTATTAAATTTTTTTTTTTTTTTACAATTTTAATTGTTTTCGAAAGAAAAATTAAATTTTTCATAATTGTGACGTCATTGTATAACCGTTGCTCCGTGGATTTTACGAGAAAAACCTCCAAGGATAATTTTCTTTCTTTCTTTCTTTCCACTTTTTCTTTTTTTTTTTATTTATTTAAACAATGTTAAAACAAAACCTTTTTTATTTACTTTTATTATTATTATTATTTTTTTTTTTTTACATTTTTTTTATTTCTTTTGTTTAACAAGTTTTTTTTGAATTTAAAAAAAAAAAAAAAATTTATTTGATATTAATTTAAAACTTTTTTTTTTAAAAAAAAATGTACAAAAAAAACTTTTAAATTTAATTAATAATAATAATAATAATAACGGCAAGAATAATAATAATAAATAAACGTAACCGGTAAATGAACAGTTTTTGACTGTGGTTTTGCCTTTTCGATTGAGCGAAAGGGTGAGGGGCACATTTTATGAAACCCCCCCAACATTAACACTCTACCTTATCCCAAGCAGCAACTTATGATTTCACCGAAAAAAAACACTCAAGGACAAATAGAAAAAGTTGGCAATACTTAAATACGATGACGCTTCAGACTTCGATAAGGGAAAGAACGCGCATAATTGACACCCACGTGGGAAATCAAAAACTGAATAAAACCTGCAGAAAAACAAACTCCACAGACACACAATTACGAAAAATTGATTTTTAAAATCTGACAACCTGACAATATTGCCAATCCTAATCGTAAACCATCGACCTTTTCACCTCCCCTTGTCGTCCGGTATTGATTGGCAAAACGAGTACATCTAAGAAAACACTCACGATAACACCTAAAAATATCTAATGAAGGAATGAAATCGTCAAAGAAAGATACAAACACGTTCTAAGCGCAGTCACGACAGCAAATTTCCGCAGCAGCAGCAACACCACAGTACACACAAGAACGTAAACCATGCTGTGATTGAACGTAATAATAATAATAATAATAGTGGTACATAGGCGAATGACGCGTCAGCGGTTTAGACGATTTAAACGTGAACGAAAAATATTATTGAATAAATTATTATTATTTATCATTAAAAAACCGTTAAAAATTTACATTTTTTTGGGGGGAGGAAAAGAGAAGAGGAAGAGAGGGGAGCGGGGGAAGAGGAAATAGTAATTTCAAAGAGCTCTTTGCGTATATATGTATAATTAAAGTCGTTAATATAATTTATTATATATGATATCGTCATTCGTTATTAATAATTAACAATAAATTGTTATAATTGTTTGTAATTCGGGGGTGGTGGAGAGGCGAGGGATTTCTCGACGCGAAAAAAATTTTTTTTTAGATTGGGAAAGAAGCTGGGGGGTGGGGAGAGAGTGGGGAGATTTTTAAATTAGATTATAGTTTGCGTAATTTTTTTTTTTTGTAAAAATGGAAGACTCATTTATTTAAAAACTTAATTTAAGTTTTCTTTTCTTTTCTTTCTTTTTCATGTTTTTGTCGTTTTTCCGTAACTCAAATTTTTTTTTTCCTTTTTTTTTTTAATAATATTTACAGCCATGGAAAACATCTTTAATTTCTTATCTTTGCCCATTTTTTTCTTACGACCTTTCTCTCTCCCCCCTCCCCCCCTTTCTCTTTCTCTCTTTTGAATTTTTTATTTGTTTTAAAAGTTTTTTTTTTTTTTTTTTTAACTAAGTTTTATGTTACTTTAACTTAACCTCGTTACTTAATTTTCTTCTTGTTGTTGTTGTTGCCTTGATCACCTTGACAAAATAAAAATTGTTTTCTGCTTTATTATTATTATTATTTTCATCATCATGAATTTAAAACGGTTTTTTTTCCCTTCTTCTTTTTACTCTTTATTTTTTTTAACCTTACTTAAAATTTTTTACTTTCTCTTGTTATCCCTTCTCGGGTTGTTTTTATTTTCATTTTAACTAAAAATAAATTTTCCTAAATTTTCCTAAATTTTCATCATCATCATCATCATCATCATCATCATCATCATCATCATCATCATCATCATCATCATTATTATTATCATTAATTTTTTATTTTATTTTTTTTTCCTCTCCATTCATCGATTTACAACCGAACGATTTAACAATTAAATAAAACAAAAAAAGAAATTTATTAACATTTTATTTATTATTATCAATATTATTAATTATTAAATAAGAGAGAGAGAGAGAGAGAAATTTTTTTTTTCTGCTGCTGTTACTGTTGTTGTTTTAGAAAAGAATGAACCGAAAAAAAAACAAAAAAAAAAATTAATTGATATCAATTTTTCCGGTAAATTACCGACCGCGTCAATGTAATAATTTTTATTTTTTCTCTTTTCCATTTTTATTTTTCCTTTTTTTTCCCCCCTCGAACGCATTTCCCCCTGCCATTCTCTTCTCTTTTCCTCCCTTTCCCCCCTTTTTTTTCATTTTTCATAATAAAATCGAAAAAAAAAAAAAAAATTAAAATTTTTTTACGCGTCATTAAACGTTTTCGCATTTTTTATTTGATACTCTCGAATGATGATTTTTAAAATTTTTTTAAAGTTATGACGTTTTTTTTTTTGGTGGGGCGGGTAGGAAGAGGAAGGGGAGGAATTCAGAAGATGGGGGGAAGAAAGAAAGAAAGCGGGAAATAAATAATTTTTTCGTAATGCGAAATTTTTTTTTTAGCAAAATTATTTTTTAAATGATTTTCTTTTCTTTTCTTTTTTTTTCTTTCTAATAATAAAAAATAAATTAAATTTAAATCTCGTTCGTTCGTTTGGCGTCAAAAATATAAAATTTAAATTTTCTTTCTTTTTATTTATTAAAAAAATTTATTTTATTTTATATTAATTTTATAATTTTATTCCTACGCAAATGAAAATTTTCAACGCACGTTTGTTTTTCTCTTTTTTTAAACTTAAATAATTAAAAACGTTCACGTAAAAATTTTCAAAAAAAAGAAATGAGAGAGAGAGAGAGAGAGATAGAGATAGAAAGAGAGAAAGTAAATATTGACGCGTTTAAATTTCAATCAATCGACAATTTCGACATTTTTTTGTAATGAAAAAAAAAATACAAACAAACAAACAAACAAACGTCATCGATCGATCGGTTTTTTTTTAAAAAAACAAAAAAAAACAAAAATTATTATTAAACAATTTTTCGTATTCGTTGAATTAACTCAAAAACCACAACACGGGGATGAAGCACGCACCCTCCTCCCCTCTCTCTCTCTCTCTCTCCCCTTCCCCGCCTCCCCCGGGTTTTTTTCCCTCCCCCCAGTTAAAAATTTTCGTCAAAGGTAAAAAAAAAAAAAAAAATATTTTTTTAAATTATTATAAATTTTGTTTGTTTTGTTCATCCACCGCAGGAAACGTAATAAATTTTTATATAGAAAGAATGAAGGGGAAAGAGAGAGAGAGAAAGAGAGTGAGTGAGAGAGAAAAGCAAATGAAATAAACATTTTTTAATGTTAAAAACCATAATTTAGGTAAATTTAAATATAAACAAAACAGTTAGGAATACTTTACTCGTGGGACTTACCGTCGTAGCAAAACGTTCAAAATTTAAAAAAAATGGTAAAGTGAAAAAAAAAAGTTAAAGAGAGAAAGAAAGAGAGAGAGAGAGTGCAACAGAATGAGAGAGAAATCGAATGAAACATAGAGAGAGAAACAGAGATAAAGAGATAAAGAGAGAACAACAGAGAAACTGAGTGAGGGATACCGACATATTAACAACAAAAAATTAGATAGAAAGAAAAAGAGAAGAAAAAGGGGAGAGAGAGAGGAAAGAGAGAGAGAAGGGAAGAGAGAGAGAGAAATAATAAATATTTTTTAGAGGTTAAAAAAAAACAAATTGCCCGGTAAAAATTAATAAATCACAATTTATTAATAATTTTTTTTTTGTTTTTACGATAATTAAATAAAAACTAATTATTTTTTCAAATTTAAACAAATAATAATAATAATAATAACGAAACCTAAACTTAAATTTATTTACTTTTCTAGACTTTTAAATTTAAATTTTTTATTAAATTTAATATAAAAAAAAAAAATTTATTTTTTAATTTCATTTTCGCTATTAAGCGCCATAATTTATATATATATATTTTTTTTAAAACTTTTTAAAAATTTAAATTATATAATTAATGATTCGAACCGATAAAACTTTTTAAAAAAAAAGAAAAACTACCAAAGGAATTAAAAATAAAATTTTTTTGTTTCTATCTCTCTCTTTCTATCTTTCCTTTTTCTTTTTCCCCCTCTCTCTATCTCCCTCTCATTCTTCCCTTAGCTCCTTACACCGAAAATCTTTTCGCATCCTCCCTCACGTACAATTTTTTCCTTTAGCTTTCTACACGCTTAACCGATTCAAACGTGGTGAACTTAAGCCTCCCCCTCCTTTCTCCTCCCCCTCTTTTTTTTCGTGGTTTTAGACACACTTTCGATTCATCGATTTTTCGGTTTTTTTTCTTAACGTAAAAATGAAGGAAAATTAATTTTTTTGTTGTTGTTGTTGTTTACGTTTAACGTGTCACTTAATTAACTTTTCTCGAAAAAAAAAACATTTTTTTTTTTTTTTCGATTGTTTATAGTTTATGCATTGTGATTCTTCAAAAATATATAATAATGATGATGATGATGATGATGATGATAATAATAATAATTAAAATTTGTTTAATGTTTTCACATCGTTCAACCTATTCATGTTCACGAACCGAATGCGTATCTTTATATTTTATCAAAATTATTTTTACACACTCCTCCTGTATACGTATTTATTACGTAACACTTTTGTTTGTTCTCATTATTATTATTATTTTATTTTTTTTATTACCTTTTTACGCGCGTAATTCGTAAACTTACGAAAACAACCACCACCCTTCTTTCCACCCCACTCGTTCACCTTCAATTTTTTTTTAACGTGAAAATTACGATTAATATACTCCTCTACTACTCTCTACATCGTGAAAAGTTTCAACCATTTTCTAAATCATTATTAGTATTATTATTATTATTATTATTATTATTATTAATAGCTTTTAAATTTCAAAAAAAAAAAAACAAAAATACAAAAAAAAAAAAGTTTTGCGGTGATTCGTGAAAAACTTTTGCTGGAATTTAAATTTCTCGTCAAAAAATAAAAAAAACTTTCGGAAAAGAAAAACGGAAGGAGGTGTGGGGGGGGAGCGAAAGGGAGAGACTTAAAAGTTTTATAAGAAAACAAAATATAAATACGTGCGTATGCGTCCACGTATAAACTTTTTAAAATTATTGTTATTGTTATTATTATTATTATTATTATTATTATTATCATCATCATCATCATATTCGATTTTATTCTACGAAAAAGTTTTATGTTTTTCTGAGAGTTTTTAAAAAAAAATTCTTTCCTGTTTCAGATTTTTCTCTCTCACTCTCTCTCTTTCTCTATCCACGCAATTCTGAACGGTATAAATGCTTGTTTATTATTATTATTACTATTATTATTATTATCATTGAAAAAAAAAAATTGTATCGAATCGATTCGCCGCCGCGTTTTCCATTTTCAATTTAAATAATTAAAAAAAAAAAAAATTTGTTTTGTTTTTTTCCGGTGCGGTTTTTTTAATAATTTTTATTAAAAAAAAAAGTTTAAGTCAATAATGATAATAATGATAATAATAATGATGATGGTGGTGGTGGTAAAAGGTAAAAGAAAATTTATAACCTGTCATGACGTAATCGTCGAATTTCAGTTCGATTAAAACAAACAAACAAAAAAAAAAACTTTTTTTTTTAATACTTTTTAAGAAATTAATTCTCAACCAAAAAAAAAATCGATGGATCGATCGAATGAATGAATGAATGAATGACTGAATATCTGAATGAATGAATGACTGAATGAATGAATGATTTTTATTGTTGCGTATTTACAGAAAACGCTTGCGGGCACGCGTTTCGACATCGTAAATATTTTTTTATTATTATTATGAATTTAAAAAAAAAAAAATTAGAAAAAGGAAAAAAAAAATTTTTTTTTGCTGGCGTTCATTTTGCTTTTTTTTTCGGGTTGTTAAAAATGTTTCCTTATAGCTAATCTCAATTTTAAAGCCGGATCATGTCAATTAGCAATAGTCGAATTAGCGCAAAAAATTTTTCTTTCCAGAGAAAACAAAAAAAAAAATTTTCACCTTCATTTAATCTTATATTAATGCGCGCACCGATTCAACATTTTTTTTTCAAACCGGAAACGATATCTTTTTTTTTTTCATTAGTTGGCAATATAATAATGCCTTGAAAACCTAGTAAAAAAAAAAAAAAACTAAAAATGGCGGAAAATTTTTAATTAGAAAGATCTTCTTAATTATTTTCATTTTTCTTTTTCCTTTTTTTCCTTTTTTTTTCTTATTTTACAGCAAACGAAAATTTTTTTTTTTTAACAAAAAAAAGGCGGGAAATTTTTTTTTTTGAAAAAAAAATACTCGCGTTCGATTTTCCTTTTTTTTTAAAAAAAAAAATAATTTTCGTTCGTGCGTTTTTAGCCTCACTAACGGTAAATTATTATCAAAGGGCATTAACGTCAAGGACCGGTGACGTCATCGCGATGATGATAATAATAATAATAATAAATTTTTTATCTTTTTTAAATATTTCGTAATAAATTAAATTTAAAAAAAATATAAATTTATTTATATATAAATCCGTAACGATTCGAATGTCCACTTCATGTAAATTCGAAATATTTTTCCAAAAAAAAAACCTGGTGAAAAAAAAGAAAAAAACAGGAAAAAAAAGGAAAACTTTTTAATATATTTTTTTTATCTTTTTAAGTAACTAAAAAAAAAAAATGAATAAAAGAAATCCCGAACTTAACTTTTTACCATAAATTTTTCCTTCTTTTTTTTTTTTTTAAATAATGAGATAACCAGCCAATAATTTACTCGTGATTGGATATTCCAGGGGAGAAAAAAAAACTGGAGAGAAAAAAAAAGATGTGGGAAAATAATAAAAAAAAAAAAAAATTAAATTTTATTTCGGTCGAACCTTTTTTTTTAAAAAAAAAATGAATAAACGTGTGTCGTTTCGCCATTTTTTTTTTTGTTTTTTTGTTTGGGGAAAAAAATCAAAAAATTTTCACAATTTTTCCAAAAAAAAAACTTTTTTCCTTTTATGGAGAAAATAAAATAAAAAAAAAATTTTTTTTTAAATTTAAGCTTTAAATTATGTGTTTATGACAGAAAGTATTAAACTTGTCGAACACTTAATAAAAAAAAACTTTGTTTTTTTTTTTCAATGTGTATAATGTATACACACAAAAAAAAAGTTTCGGGTGTGCGTGCGTGCGTGCGTGCGTGTGTGCGTTTTCTTTCTCCTTAAAAAAAAATAAACTTCC
>NW_002987445.1:295097-297021 GCF_000006295.1 Pediculus humanus corporis
AACTTTTTTACTTTTTTTTTTTTTCTTTTCTAAATTCCCTACGAAATCCTGGAAATCTTCTTCTTCTTCTCCTTTTTTTTTACCTACCCCCGTGATAATAATAATAATGACACGAATTCGAATTCGAAAAATTTTTTTTTTCTCCATATTTTTAAACGATTTTTTATATAAATATAAATTTAACCTACAATAATAATAATAATAATAATAAATAAATTTTTATTTTTAATCATTAACCCTTTTTTTTTTTTTAAAGAAAAACCTTACCCTTATTTAAATTTATTTATATTCAGGTATATACGTCGTAACCTTTTTCCTAATACCTTTGACCCTTACAATAAAAAATAAAAAACGATGTAGCGTTAGTATTATTTACCACCACCACCACCCCCCTCCCCACAAAAGTAATATTTTTTAATATTATCCCATTTCGACGTGTAATTTTTTGCTTTTTTTGTGTGGGGGCTTGGTTCTTATCGAACATGATGCTCTTAACGAATGTAAAGCATCTTACGCGATACGATAAGGCTATTATTATTGTTATTATTATTATAACGTAATAATAATAATAAGTAATAAATATTATTTTGTTATTTTTATCAAGGAAAATTTTTTTACAAAAAAAAAAAAAAAAGACAAATTAAACGTCAGTAAAATGTTGCCTTTTTTTTCTTCCTTCCCCGATCCTCTTCCCTCTCTCTCTCTCTCTACCCTAATTTTTTTTTTATTTATCAACCCCATGAGATTGTTTTTTTCTCCTCTCTCTCCCCCTCCCACTTTGAAAATTTTCAGGAAACTTTTAAACAATTTAAAAAAAAAAATCTTTAATTAAAAAAAAAAAAAAAACTCGAAAAATTTTCAAATCGATTCTTTTAATTAATAATAATAATAATAATGACGTAGAAATGAAAATAATAATAATAATAATAACATTTAATGATGATTAAAAATAATAATAAAAAAAAAGAGCAGAAGAAGAAAAAAAAAATTGGTTCGATGACGACGACAATTAAAAAATCTATGACGTTTAATTCTATGACGTTTTTTTTTTTTTTTTTTTTTGTTCAAACAGGGTAAAATCAGGTTGATCCGAATTTCGACGTCAATGATTTAAATTTGTTTTAAAAACGATTCACAAGTGATTATAAATAATCAACCCAAGGGGTCAGGAAAATTTAACCTTAACGAACTTTCCCGTAATAAATTATGAATGTTAAAATGATCACCGATGTGATAAAAAAAAAAAACCGTTAAAACAAATCGTCACTCGTTTTTAATTTCAACGATTTCAAATTTTTCTTATATTTATTATGATCTCATCCCCACCCCCACCATCTAAATTTCACTTACGTAAGCGTAAATACGATAAAGTTTCCGATATAAAAAAAAAAAAAAAATTCTGCATTTCCGGAATCCTTTTATCTATTTCCTGTAACAGTATAAGTCTTTTTACAATCATTGACAGCTAACTCCTCTTATCAAAATCAGTCTGAGACTTTAAAAAAAAAAAAAAAAAACTAACAAAATCGGTTTTTGATTATATTTTTCTACAACATGTGATTTTATTTTTTTCATAATAGTTTTATCAACAATTTCAAAATTGATTAATAATAATAATAATGATAATGATAATAATAATAATAATAATAATAATAATAATAATGATAATAATAATAATAATAATAATAAAATAGTAAACTTAAACAATTTTTTTTTTTTTTACCGTTCCTTTGACGAGGATATGACTTTTGACAATTCCCGATTTTGGTTACTTACACAGATGTTGTTGTCATTTGAGCTCGGTTTACGGGATAACTCGTTCCCACTTAATAACAGGGATACTACGGGAAGACTTTAAAAAAAAAATTAACATGGCAACATTTGCATTAAATTACGAAACTATAAACCATTGATATTCGAACTA
>NW_002987445.1:297329-300162 GCF_000006295.1 Pediculus humanus corporis
ATTTATACTGACATTCTTTCGCGAAGAAGACGCGTAGAATAGTAAAAGTTTTTCTTTTTTTTTTTTTTTTTTGTCGTATTTTCAAGAAATTTATAAACGTCGCTTTCTATTTTTCTTTTTCTTTTCTTTTCTTTTCTAGAAGTCGAAAATTGCCATAAATAAAAAATAAAAAAAAAAAGTAAAAAAGAAAATATCAAATAACCTCGAGTTTTATTTTATTTTTATTTTTATTTTTCCTATTCAATTTAAAAATATTTTTTTTTTTTTACATGCATACTCTCTCTCTCTCTCTCTCTCTCTCTTACGATAACTCTAATTTTTATTTATTTATTTATTTTTTTTTCGTTACTTAAACAACTGTTTCTGACGTATTAAAAATATATTATTAATCCCTTACATATATATATTTTTTTGTTTTATTTATAAATACATAAAAAAAAAAATGGTTCCAAATATACACGAGAGTCGTTCGAAAAAAATTATATATAGTCAAACATTCGTAAAAAAAAAAAAAAATGGCGGATATATGATAAATTTACTAACGAAATCATCTGGGTATTTTCTTTTTTTTTCTTCCCCCCCTACCCCTTTAACAAATATCACAACCGGAAATCGGATAATTATAAAATAATGCCTATTTTGCCGATTTTACATTTTAAAAAAAACATTATATGTATATATTATTAACTTATTTATTTATTTTAAAATTACGAGATGATTAACCCCCTTCTTCTCCCTTTTTTTTATAATTAATTTTTTTATACGAATGCGTATTTTCCAATTCTCCAGCCAGCCAGCCAGAAAAAAAAAAAAAAAAACAAAAAAAAAGTTAAATCATTCGAGGCATTCCCCCGAGGGGAAATACGTAAAAAAATAAATAAAAGTTAATAAAAAATTATTTAAAGTTATTATTAATAAACAACGTCATAATAATTCAATCGATTTATAATAAATTAATAATAAAAGTTATTTATTGATTTATTTAATTTTCATTATACGTAAACAATCGCGAGGCATAAAAAAAAAAAAGGAAAAAATTTGCGAGTTTACGTGTTTGTTGTATATACGAAAATAAGAAAAATGAATGAATGAATGAGTGAGTGAATGAGTGAATGTTTTTGATGGATTGTTATTAAAAATTTTAAATAAAAAAAAAAAAACAAATTTTGTTCTCTTTCAAAGTTTTTACGAGTGAAAAATAATAATAATAATAATAATCATCATCATCGCGCTAGTTAAAACGATGTAACAACAAACGAACGAACGAACGAATGAGAAAAGTTTTCTTTTTCTTTTCTCCAGGCGATGTTTGGTTGTGTGTTAAAGCAAAAAAAGTTTTATTTAACACCACTCCATCATTGCCACTCAATCCGTCTAAAAAAATTATCTTATTTTTCTAGTTTTAAAAAAAAAAAAAAAAAAGAAAGAAGAAGAAGAAGAAATCAGCAATTCAGCAGTTTTTCTGTTTTCCCCTTTCCCTCCCCCTTCCAGTTTATCCCCCCTTTCACCGTATTTATTTTCTTACGTGAAAAAATCGCTTAGACAAATATTGATTGCGTCGACGTCGTCATCGTCGTCTATTTGATCTCTGAGGAGACAATAAAAATTTCAAAACAATCAAAGATGGTTCGATGAAAAGAAAAAAAAGAAAAAAGTTTTTTAAAACTTTTTCCTTTTTTCCAACATAATATCGATTAAAAGGAAAACTCTAAAATAAAAAGTTTTTAAATAAAATTAATAGGAGATGGATGTTGATAATAATAATAATAATAATTTTTAAGGGCAAAAAAATATTTTCTTTCCAAAAAAAAAAAATAAATAAATATACGTGTACACGTAATAAATTTAATAAAAATTACCCCTCCCCCCCCCGGAAAAAAAAGGAAAGAAAAGTGGAAAGAAAAGAAAAAGTTTTTATACCTATTCTAACAAACTTCTTCTTCTTTTTCTTTTTCTTATTCCACGAGCCATTTTCGTCAACTAGGAGAAAATTAGCTTCATTTTCCCTCAAGGTAGATTTACTTTTCCTGATAATAATAATAATAATAATAATAATAATAATAGTATCGTTTCTTTAAATTGTTTCAAAACTTTTTCTTTTTTTTTTTTTACCAAGTATAAAATTTTATGTTAATTTCCTGTGAAAAATTGCCATTTATTTCCTTTTTTCCATTTTTTCCATTTTTAATATAATTTGTATAACAAAAAAAAAAAGAAAAAAAAGAAAAAAAGATTTAACGAAAAATATAAAATAAAAAATAAAAAAATGAAAAAAATTATAAATAAATAAAATTTTTTTTTTTTTAAAAATGTCGCAAAATTGATTGATAACAAATGGAAAAGGAAAACATTTTGGGTCGTTAAGAGGAAAGGGAGAAGGAGAACGGGGGGTGTGTGCGTAGAATGGGAAAGGGGGAACGAAAAAGGAAAATTTATCGAAGGTAATGGAACAACGAAAAAAAAAAAATTTTTATTTATACTTATTTATTTATTTATTAGTCGAAAAGTCAAAAGATTTTATTTTTAATTGATTTAAAAAGTTTTTATAAAGATGGCGTCTCTTTATATATATATATATATTGGAGGAAAATATTTTCGAATGGAAAATTTTCATTTTTTTCTCTCTCTCTCTCTCTCTGAAAAGTTCAATATTTGTATTAATTGTTTTTCGAGTTTTCCTTTTTTTATTTGTTTACCTTTTGAAATTAGTTTTTTTCGCTATAAAAAAAAAAACGTAAAAGTTTTTCCTTTGAATTAATTTTTTTTTTTAGTTTGTTACGTAATGTCTTCGGTTGTTCTGTGTTGTGTGTGTGTGTTTGTGGGGGGGGGGGGG